>NW_009943061.1:0-7261 GCF_000696875.1 Nestor notabilis | reverse complement strand
GTTCAGCAGTGTAATGGGTAGAGAGGAAACTTTCTCCTCCCTGGAGTGAACAAAACTTGTGAAGCCCTGGAAAAGAGTTACAAGGTCAGGTAGGTACACAACCACCTTTCTTCCTCTTCATAAAGCTTTTAGTACCATAACATTCACCAAAATCCAGTCAACTCATAACCAAAAACTAACCTAAACTAAGAGCCACCAGTATCAGAATAATATATTCCAATACCAGTTTGACATGGAGAGCACTAAAGTCACATGCAACAACACAAAAAGTTCAAGTATGTTAAAATACGGAAGTTGCAAGAGATGCCTGGTCCTTAAAGAGCAAATGAACAATTGCATACTTCTGCAATTGTCAGTGGAAAAGTAAAAGTAACTACCCTCACTAACTGCAGAAGGAAGCACTCATGCTATGTTTACATTTTGTTCTGTGTGAAGACTCCAGTTTATGAATTTCAGTTTCATCAACTTAAAATAGACTCTTAACTGACAAGTTTACATTAAGAGCAATTAGTAACATCTCCTGGCTAAGTATCACTGTCTTCCTTGAGTATCTATACCTTAAACGGTGTTATGTCCTTCAGTTTTACTCCTTCAAAAGAAAATCTGCAAAAGTTACAACTTCGATTTTCCTGTAATCCTACCTTCAGGTACATCCGGTCACTGTTGGGCAGCCTCTTAATACATTACCTCCCATCTTCTGATACCAGACTCATTGCAGCTGTTGCAATGTCATGCTTATTGGCTAAGTTAGGATGGCAAGTATGCTTTTAAAAGGCAATATACAATAATTCAGGTATGACAGCATACTCAACTGCCTACTCTATAGAAATGGCTTCTAACAATGTCACAAATAAAATAAGAAAATGTATTTAAGCATAATAAAAACATTACTAGAAAAACATAGGACATGGAGTAACTATGTTACCAAATGTTACAGTGTTACCAAGTACATTTTACATAATCTACAAATTCTATTAATAAAAATATTGCAGCTCAAAACAAAATTGTAGCTATTCTACTGCATAGTAAACTGCAACCCCTTCAATGCCAAGGTAGACTTTGCAAGGGGGCATTTCACTGTAGCAGTACTAAACGCCTTCAGTGCTACATAAGTAGGTGCAGACAGCTACATATTAGCGCTTAAGTACCTCCAAGGAGGCGAAAGCCTAAGGTACGTCTGATCCAAATCACGTTGCAACAGGTTTCCATGCAACCATACCCATGATAACACACATTGCCTCTCTACAGGACACCTTAGCACAGGCGTAGCCACAGACTAATATGGTCATAATGATTGCAGATAAAACCTGGCTCCTACCTAGCCTGCTCTGAAAAAAAAAAATAAATAATAATGTGCAGACATGCCCAGTTGAGGAGAAAAAATGAATTAAAAAATTCAGGGAAGAAGGGGGGGGAAAAAAAAAAAAAAAAAAAAAAAAAACAAAGAGGAAAAGAAAAAGACCACTATTAACAGATCTACAACAAACTAAGGGAATCAAGGTAACCCAACAGGTCCTGGGAAAAAGGTTGCTACCCTGGTTATGAAGCTCAAATTACTCATTTGAAAGATCAGTGTAACAACATTCAGCACAGTGAGATGTAAAACATACTGAGGAGCCATCCCAGTATTATGCAGAATAGTTGTTTTCAGTTTCCAAACCACTGCAGACGGTATTTCTCTATGTGCAGAATTTTCCCTAACCAGCTGACACTGAAGGATCAACTAGCTTACACAAACATGAACACCAGTTTCAGGACCTTTATTATATAAACAATAAGGACAAAACCAGTATACTAAGGCAATTTTACAGGACATTTAACACTTGTTGAGTGTATATTTGCAGACAAAAATGAAGCAATAGCTCAGTCTGCAGCAGAGCCTCTCCGAACTGAACTTAAAACACTGTGGGGTAGGCTCCTGATGCTTAGTCTTCTGCTAAATCTTTGCTCCCTCCAATATGTAACAAAAGGAAGAGAAATTCTGCATATAAATTTGCTGTTGTTCAAGAACACAGAAGGACTACTCACTTAAGAGTCATCCAAGTTTAATAAATTCTGAAGGTGTTTTTTGACCTCACACTTCATGCTCCTAATAGACAAAATATACATACTTAAAACATGAGCACCACAGTGTCTTGGTATCTAGTTCTTCAGGATTTCCTGTCATGAAATTTCTTGCCATTTTGCCCAAAGTATTTAGTACTTACACTGTCCAGAACAGATTATTGAAATGAATGGGTCTCTGGTCCAAACTAGTAAATCATGTTTTATTCACTTTTTATATTTCTCAAGGAATTAAAGAACAAAGATAAAGAACAAAGACTTCTTTACCAACTCATTTTTACAGAAATTGAACAGGCAGGTTTATTTCAGCAGTAATTCAGAAAATTTTTTTTTGACGAGAAGGTACATGTTAAATTTTATTTCTCCAGATTTTCCTAAAATAGTAATATTAATGTATGATATTTTAATTTAGCAAGCTTGTAAAATAGATTGCAATGTACAGATGCATGTACCAATTCCCAAAACAAAGGAAGCATAAACAACCAAGAATGGGACTAGTAAACTGATAAAACCAATAAAAATAAGTAATAAAAGCATGCACTAGTTCTCCTTTATTATAAAACCTTTAATCACAAATTAGCACTAATGGGAATATATACTGAAGCATACTTTTCTGAAGGTACTCTCATTCTACAAATTATTTATTTTGAACCAAGTAGTTTACACTTGACCCCTGTATCTTCCTCATTTCTATTTCTTTTTGGATTCTTCCTTTGACTTTTTCCTTCTCAGACTCCAACTCTTCATCCCCTCTTAAAAAACATAGCATATTCTCTCAAGACATTGTTTGTTCCAACTCTCTTGGATTATTTGCATCAAAAACACAAATATTACCTCAATCCTTCAAACAAAAGCTTTACAGAGCCCACCTATTCAGGATATTGTCACTTCTAAGGAAGATCGTGGGCTGTCAAATATTCTGCCTCTGTCAAACATACTGTAGCCAAAGCGGAATCAGATTATACTAGCTACTTTTTCTGCTTTAATCTTTGTATAGAAGACAATCATATTCCCTGGTTTAGACCAGTAAAACTAGGTTCTTTTCAATTCTTACCTCAAGACAACATTTTAAGTCAGGCACTTCTCTGCATATGACCCCTGAGGTTCCAACTTCTTTGACTGTACTGTTAAAAGCTATTCTCTGATCATTTCATGCTTTCAATACTGCGGTTTCTTCCTTTCCACATAGTTTCTTGTTTGGGTTTTTTTTTTAGTGGTTCTATGTGGGGTTTGTTGGGTTGGGGTTTTTTGTTAAGTAATTGTGCAAGTACACTCAAAAAGCCTCAAACAAAATATCAAGATATTAACTGATCTATCCACATAAAACTGCAAATTCATGCCATTAGCTCTGTGTGACATTAAACACACAGTAAGATATTAATAGTTCAAAAACATCAACTTTTTCTATTTGTACAGTGAGATTCCTTGAGGAAATTTCTTTATGTAGGATCTACATATACAGGCTCTTTGGAAACAGGAAAAACCTATGTAAATAGTGAACATATGATAAGTCTTACTGCTTGTGCCTCTTCATCATTAAAACGAATCGTGTACACATGGTGCAACAGATGCTTCCTGAGGCAGATAGCCTCCCACAACACATGACTAAAACCTCAGTTACTAATATGTTCTCCTTTTCAGTTACCCTTTTACAGCCTAACTCTTTAAACCAGTTTAAACAATTGCAATCTTTTGTATGCTAATAAAAGTAGTAACAACAGAAGCTAGATTTGATAGCAAAATTCATATTAGCCTGCCCTAAAAGTTTAGGGCACGTATTAGAAAGCTACATGAATCCTGAATGAAAAAATAAGTAAATAAAACAAATATATGAGTAGCAATGTCAAAAAGCTCTTTTCCCCCCCCAAGTATTTTGTAATAACTAGAATTAGGAAAGTATCTTCCAGTGACTTTGAAAGTTCAGGGTTTTTTCCATCACTATAACTATCTTAAATTATACCACCTAGATCATACAATAAGGAAAAAACATATCTAACCAGTCCATGCTCGAACTAGAGCCCCTCTATCTTCCTTAGAAGACTTTGACAAATCCCTCGTGTGTTTCAATGACTAATAGATCCCGTGTTAAAAATTTAGATCAAGTTTCCCCACATCAATTTCACCAAGGTCAAATACAAGCTTCTTTCCAGTCCACACAAGGTAGATCAAAGGGTTTCCAGTATAAGACAATTTTTAAAGAAATAAGTCTCTAGTAACAGGTAAAATTTTCTTATATCCTAAAGAAACTCTCTCTACAGAATGATTTTTACATAAGGATTCATTTTTCAAAGCAAAAACAAACTACAACATAAAACAGGGCATGAGGAACATTAAAAAAATAGAGTGCAGATGAAATGTCTGGAATTGCTGTTGGGATTTCTCAACAGGATTAGCAAATTAAAGTAGCTAAAATAAATAGTTCAACATCTTTAGCTCCTCTTACCTTCCTTCTCAAAATAGCTTATTTACAAGAACTTCCTTCCTTGGTGTAAATATATACTTCTAATTTGTAACACTGCTTTAGTGCTGGTAAAACAGCAGAAAGTTGTACTTTGCCACATTTTTGCTGACAAATGAAAAGCTGACAAATATCTGATCAACATACTCAATATATGGCTCTTCCAGCAGTCTTGCAAGTAAAAACCATGAAGCATGAAACAGGAAATCCATTACTCTGCTGTAAAATCCCTGTATTCCATATAAACTTTACTTCCAATCAAGTGGGGTTTTTTTAAATATCAGTCCTCATTTTTAATCAAAACAAGCAGCATTACTCACTTTGACAAACAGAAAAAATCTGGTTTTGAAATAGTGTGTATTAGGACATATTTAGTATATATTCAGACCTACTGTAATCAGGTAACTGTTATTAAAATGTCAGATCTTTTAAAGATTATGGTAAAGTTCCAGTAATAGCGTTATAAGAAGAGCATACAGGTTATTACTTTAACTTGCAATTAAATTGCATTTCTCATTAATTTCAGGTTTGCTTTTAATGTCTTAAAAGAAAGCACTCTATGCAAATACATACTCATCATTGATTTGCATGGAAATTATATGTAGAAAAAAGCTAATCGGAGGATTTATTAAATATTTCTTCCATAATTAAAAATGAGCTTGCAGAAAAAAAAAAAAGACTACATTTCTATCATTTTATGCACAGTCAGTAGTTTGAATATACACTTTCATTCATCTCTCATTACCACAACTATAACAGCATCCCTCATGAACTGTTCTAATTTCAGTCATTTTAACAGATTTTAAGAGTAGCTTCTGTTGCTTGCGTTTATCTTGACATTTCACTTGAACAAAGAGAAACTTAAGATCAGATATAAAGATGGTCCACTTGAAACCAGGACAGAGCTTTTGATTACTAATAAAATTTTTCCAATGTATAAATATTTCAGCATTTTCTTTTAACTTTCTTAACAAATACAGCACAAATCAAGACAATCACACAGTGCTGAGAAGCTCCTCAGGAAGCTTACACTCCATCACTAACATTTCAGTTTGCAGACTGGATTGTGCCTGTCCCAAACATTACCGACTAACCAAACTTCCTGCAATAACATAGCTAGACTATTTCCAGTGTCTGAACTACCTCACCATGACACTTCCTAAGGTACAGAGCAGACTTTTTTTCCTCAAAGTTATTTTATTCTGGACCATTGTCTCCGTTGTACTGTATTCCTTCACAAAACTCCTATCAACAAAGCATCAAACACTGTTGATGCTGTTTGTACACACAGCAGTCACACAGAAAGGTAAGTAACATCACATTAAACAATGACAATTGACAACTCATTCAGAGAGAACATCTTCCCAAAGATGTTATAAAAACAGGAAGAAACTTCAGCACTAGATTCTTCTCCCGCTCATCTCCAGTGAAAATGGGCTTCAGAACCACATGGCAATACCCTCTTCCTTTCCTTTCTCAAGCCTGTACCTGACAACTGCCAGAAAGCAAAATAAGCAAGAACAATGAAACTACATGGATGTTTCAATTCCTATCCAGCAACTCTTGAGAACCCCAACGGTAAAGTTGAGACCTGCTTATGACCAGCAGGTCCAGGGCAGTGACTCTACCCCTTGGCTCTCTTGAGACTCGATCTGGAATACTGCATATGGCTCTAGAGCCCCAACTTAAAAAGGACATGGACATATTGCAGTGAGTCCAGAGGAGGGCGACAAAGATGATCAGGTGGCTGGAGCACCTCTCCTATGAAGACAGGCTGAGAGAGTTGTTCAGCCTGGAGAAGAGAAGGCTCTGGTGAGACTTGAGAGCAGCCTTTCAATACTTGAAGGATGCCTGCAAGAAAACTGGAGAGGTACTTTTGACAAGGGTATATAGCAACAGGACAAGGAGGAATGGCTTTAAATTGAAAGATGATAGATTTAGGTTAGGTATTGGGAAGAAATTCTTCAATATGAGGTGGGTGAGACACTGGAAGCAGTTGCCCAGAGAAGCTGCAGCTGTCCCATCCCTGGAAGCGTTCAAGTCTGGGCTGGATGGGGCTTTGAGCAACCTGGCCTACTGGCAGGTATCCCTGACCACAGCAGGGGGATTGCAACTAGATGATGACCTTTGAGGTCCCTTCCAACCCAAACCATTCTATGATTCTATGATAAGTGCAAGCCCTACCAAAGATAAGAGCCTGACTACCAAACTCATTTAAGCACAGTCACAAAAAACTTCTGGCAGGTCTAAATAACCTTCCTTAGGAGGTTCTTGCTACTTGCCCATAAAATGTAAGCAAAACCACACTTAAAAACATTTAAAAAAAAAAAAAAAAAACCAAAAAAAAACCCCACCTTTCTTGACTGCTGTCTAGAACAGGTATTATTTTGCACCATGAAGTGCCTGGAACAGATCTAAGTTAAATAGCAAAGATCAATGACGCCTTAACCAGGAAAACCTTGGAACAAAGAAATTAAAATACCAGGTGGCAGATCACATCAACCTCACTGCAAGCTAAACCAACATCATTCACCTACCTCTTACACTAATCACAAAAATAACAGCTTTTATACATAGTTGTATAAAATTTTCCTTTAGGCTAGAACAATGGACAATAACATTCCATTTCAGACAATCTAGAAGTTAGACTTTCCTTTTACATTTGGCTGTGGGAAGGGCTGAATTAAGAAAAATAGTAACAACTACTCAAGTACTGAACATGAAGAGCAGCTATCTAAA
>NW_009943060.1:0-21495 GCF_000696875.1 Nestor notabilis | reverse complement strand
CTGCTGTAGCTGAACCCAGGACAGTAGATAAACAGGAAAAAAGAGTAGTGGAATGTGAAATGGAGAAAAGTTGGAATTTAGGCTGAAAAGCTGAAGTTTGCAAATCAGAAATTCGGACAATTTAAATTGAAAATCTTAAAGGAAAACTATCAAAGAAATTGCAAAAGATCTGATACCCCCTCCACTCTACTTCTTAATTCTAATGATGCTATTGTATGAAGTTTGGTAAGTTGCCACATTAAATGAACAAATATTACTATTTATGAGGGCTTTTCTTCCAATTATTCTTCCAGATTACCTCACAATCCCATTTTGCCAGGCTGTATTTGTTACAAAAAGACCTGTGTCACATGTAGTCAGAAAATACATATCAACAAAAAGCACTTTTACATAGCATTAGGAGAATGAAGATATTGTAGAATATGTAGTCTAAATCTGAAAGTGGCTGGAGTAGTTTGTTTAAATCCTTTCACATTTGCAAATGTAATGAGTGTAATAAGGGGAGTGTAATAAGACTAATTTGCAGGTCATAAGTCATATCTATGCTCCTCAGAAAAGTACACACTGTGCATGCTGTAGTAGAGTGTGTCATGCACTTAGAAACATATCTGTACCTCATCCTCCATAGATCCACCAGAATGACTTTCTGCTGTTTCACTTTCTATATCCGAGCTAAAGCAAGTGACTGCAGCAACCTGAAAATTCTCCTATGTATGACACAGTCACTGCGTTTCAGTAGTTTTGTTTACTTGCCTTTAATTCATGGACATGCAGAAGTCATTGAGAAAAAAACACATACCAAATTTTTATTTAGGACAAGAAATAAGCATCCAGCACACTGATGTGACACTGAAAAACCCATTTCATGTTTCTGTCTTCCAGAAAAACATTGGAGTTGAGACAAAATTTATGGGGCAAGAGAAAGATCATTTGTGCAAGATCCTTGCTGATCTTGGGAGCTGATGCCAGAGGTCCTGGCTGCTGAAGACAGGCCTGCCCCGTGCAGGCACCCATTGCCAGGGTGGGTTATTCTGGGCACTTGCTTGATTCTCCAGCTGTTTGGGGTCTAGATGGTCTCCATAGCCGTATGAGCTTTGTCAGGATTTATCTCATTTAATACTCAGTAATTAGTTATGATGACTTTGTTCAGTGTTTCATGCAGTGAGGGAGTGTGAATTCAGAAGAGAGAAGAGAGTTGTATGAATACTGAAACTTTCACCATGATCAACATTTGTTTCCTGAAGAAAAGAATCCTTGCAACATATTCAACTTCCTTTTGTGGCTTTTTAGTCCATAAGCGCTTCTTCTATTGATGGAAATCTGAAGGCACAAAAGTTGCAGTGATAATATAAAAAAAACCCAAAATCAACAACAAAAACGGTGCCAGTTTGGCTCTAGAGTAAAAAAGACTTGAGCTGTGACACAGGTGTAGTCTAAAAATATCTTGTGAATATTTCAAAAGAGCATATGCTTAGATTTTTTTTCGTAATTTTGTGGGCAAAGGCATCTAAGCCTGCATATGTTCTGAGCTGTCCCTATTCTCTTCACCATTATGAAAAGTCACATTTATTTTTCCCTTGCAATATTGTGGGACAATATTGCGGGACAATATTGTATTTTATTGTATTGTATTGTACACAAAAAGCAAGTGTATATGATCTAGGTGAAACCAGGTACAGAACTTAAAGCCCAAATGAGTACATGTAAGTTGTGTCAGCAGTGCTTTTAATCACATGAATCAGTCAGTCAGCTGGATGCATCTCTATAGGTAAGAGTATTAAAATGCTTAGATTTCTGAAAAATTAATAACATATTTAAGAGCATTAGCAGTTTGTAGGTCCACTTCAGGATGTTAACTTCGAAAATGACCATTCAGGCTCAATATGACTGATTTCAATGGTATTATTACATTAATACAGATGATGTCACATTCTGGAAGTTTCTACTGTATCACATCTGTGGCCTGTGAAATATGTTTCAGTGGATGATTGGCAACTTATTAAGTCTAAGTATATAATAATGAAATCTTTTAACATATTAATAACAGTTTGATTATACAGAGACTTCTTAAGCAGAAAAAAAAAAAAAAAAGTATCTCGGTCTCTTGTATAGCACTGAATGACACAATACAGAAACAGGAACTCCTCCCTAAAAAGTAATCCAGGCCTTGATGTTCTTGTCTCTCTGTTTTAAGTAATTTCTTTAACTGAGGAGTGTCTGTGCCTGGTACTGATAAGTAGCCTTTATAACTTACAACATTAAATACTGAAATAATGTATCCTAAATTAAATATCCTTTCTCAGCATTGTTGCCTGGCAATTTTTATTTTCCCGTTTTATGAGACATTGCTATTTAACCAGTAAGAGATATCATACATTAGTGGTTTTCCCACCCTGATAGCTTTGAGATGTACCAAGAGAAAGCAGCACAGGATTTACAGACTTGTTGCTGGTAACTCATTGAGCGTGGGAATATCAAGCTGCACTGGTGCCCATAGTGCCTGCCTTCCAGTCTGAGCTCCTTTTCCCCCTAACTTATTCATAAATGGAAATATTTTCACATGGTTTACGCCAAATCATTCATTACCAGAAAATAAATGATTTCACCACTTACTAAATCCTATAATTTTAAGGTTGTGCAGTTTATTTTAATTAAGTTTTTACTAACTTCCTGTTACTTCCATGGTAAAAGCTTGTCTGAATTGCTTCTAGACACTCCTGTATGTAAGAATTACTTTATACAAAGAACTGAAAAACACTGCAGCTCATTAAACCTTCTCACAATACTCCCTTCTTCAAGGAGAGGGGACGGTGATGACACACCTCTGTACAACAAACATAATCAAAGTGGAAAAATCATTTTTATAAAAGATTCCACTTGTTTTAATTGCAAAACAAATTTCACATCTTCTTGTTTCTGAAAAAAAAAAAACCCAACCCAAAAAAACCCCAACCTTATTTTACTGAAAATCACAAATTGGTGATAATTTCAATGGGAATGCCACTATTTCAAATCTTCAAACATATCCCCAAATTTACAAGGAGAGACACAGAATGTGTCTTTTGATACACGTGAAATTTGGAGTGGGGGAAGAGGCCTGTCTGCAGGATTAATGGTCTACTCCTGTGGAAGTGGCTGCAAGTAGCAAACACATCAGTTTATTTAATCCAGAAACTTCCTCCTTGTTTGTATACTACCTGAATGGAGCAGGATCCTGATCCTGTGAATAACCTCTAGTTATGAGGCTAATAAAAACAGCAGTAGACTGGATAATTACAGGACCAGCTATCCTGGAAGACACATTCAGAAATTGAAATGATAATGAATATAAGTCTGAAATCAACAAGTTGAAATTTAGCATGGACAAGAGTACAATAACTGACAAAAAGAATAAATCAAAAAAAGAAATTGTGAAATATCTGGATAGTTAGCCATATACAAGGAAACATCATGTGGTTTGTTCACTACAAGTCACAAAAAGATAACCAAGCCAAGCGCAAGGTCCTACACCTGGGTCAGCACAACCCCAGGCACAGCTACAGGCTGGGCAGAGAAGAGATTCAGAGATGCAGAGAAGGACTTGGGGGTGGTGATTGATGAGAAACTCAACATGAGCAGGCAGTGTGTGCTTGCAGCCCAGAAAGCCAACCGTATCCTGGGCTGTATCAGAAGAAGCATGACCAGCAGGAAAAGGGAGGTAATCCTGCCCCTCTACTCTGCTCTTGTGAGACCTCACTTGGAGTACTGTGTCCAGTTCTGGTGTCCTCAACATAAAAAGGACATGGAACTGTTGGAGCAAGTCCAGAGGAGGGCCACGAGGATGATAAGAGGACTGGAGCACCGCCCGTATGAAGACAGGCTGAGAAAGTTGGGGCTGTTCAGCCTGGAGAAGAGAAGGCTACGTGGAGACCTCATAGCAGCCTTCCAGTATAAGAAGGGGGCCTATAAGGATGTTGGGGAGGGACTCTTTGTTAGGGACTGTAGTGGTAGGACAAGTAGTAATGGGTTTGAACTTAAACAGGGGAAGTTTAGATACAGATATAAGGAAGAAGTTCTTTACAGTGAGGTTGGTGAAGCACTGGAATAGGTTGCCCAGGGAAGCTGTGAATGCTCCAACCCTGGTGGTGTTCAAGGCCAGGTTGGACAGAGCCTGTTTAGTGTGTGGTGTCCCTGCTCACAGCAGGGGGGTTGGAACTAGATGATCTTAAGGTCCTTTCCAACCCTAACTATTCCATGATTCTATTCTATGATTCTCATTCTGTGGAAAAGTCATGCCTATCCCAAAATCCATCCCTTATATCCTAGGATAGCTGATCTTATCAGAATATCTTATGTAGAATACTCAGAAAAAATTATTTGGCTTCAATCTAGTTCTGCTTATAGCAGTCAAACCAGTAGCACCAGCTATTAAAATTTATTAGAAGGAGATTGTTAGTAGACATTAGTACCACAAAAGACACACCATCATTTGTTTCTGCTATAAAATTTCATCTTTCTCACCAGAAAATCCTTAAAGATTATGACCAATTACTGATTAAATTAGGTGACTCTGTCATATGTAGGACATGATGACCTCTTGAGGCCCATTCCAACCTTACACTTCACTAATGCTAGGGCATCTTAGTTCCAAGTGAGACTCTGTAAGACCCTATGTCATGATAAACTTATTTCCTAGATTTTGGAAAGGAAGTTAATAGGTTTTTGAGATATTAGCAGGGTATATAATAAGAAAATCAGATGTTAGTCAAGTTAAATATTTCTGGAAAAGTAATTGAGGGAGAGATGAAGGCAGCCTTCGATGTTTGTCAAAGAAGCAATATGTTCCAGTTATCTCAGCAAGTCAATCATGTTTCATACATCAGAAGGTATAAGTCCCTTAAAGGGTCCTTCCCATCTAAAAGAGTGGAAAATTCCTTTCTCAAGCAGGGGAGAAAGGTATACCTGCCACATACCCACTGTTGGTATAGTCTATCTATCATCTCAGAGCACAGACATGGCCAACACTGATATGTGACTCAGAGAAAACCAGGGCGAAAAAATCCAATCCAAGAGATGAAACTGTCCATCAAAGACAAATCCTTCCTGACCTCTATAGATTATTAAATAAAACTCTGAAGTATGAAATGTGATTAAGTTCATCATCATAATACAGAATTGCAACTGTTATAGTGATGTTACCCTTTTTTTGAGTAAAAATTATGTAAAAAATTAAATATTGGTTAGCACTATTTCATCCAATTATGATTTCCAGTGTTAGTTCACATGTAAATACTGGTTTTAAAGCTAGTCCTACTGTAAACTGTATTTGAACATAACTTCCATCAGTCCATATTTAACAAAAGTGACTTTTTTTCTTCTCAGTATGAAAAAGGAAGAAAAGGAATAAGATTGCTGTGAATTTGGTCCTCTTACCTATGCACTTCCTAAGCAGTGATAGTAAAAATTTTAACGGTTTATTTTCTGTACATCACATTGCCACACTTTATCTAAAGACTAGGGAGTATATTTAGCTAAAACAAATATTTGCATAAATTAATCTTGTCCTTAATCAACATGATTTTCTGAGTTTCTTTACAAATCTGACTGCTCCTGCAAAGCATAAGATTTTTTATTTTTCCTTCTGCAATTGTTAGAGTGGCAGTAGGGGAGGTAAAGGACCTTCTGATATATGAAGCCAAAATGCCTATTATTGATTCATAATAAAATTTTACAATTTTTTAAAATTGATTAAGAGTAAGGCAAAGTCTTATGCCTTTTAAGATCTATCAGCCTTTTGAGTATCTATCACGCATGGCTTTCATATTGAGGAATACTATTCAAACATATTTGAAGTTATTGTCTAGGTGGCAATAAGAAGTTCCATTAGCTGTTACTTTGTTACAAGGCCATTAAACTCCTTTGTGACTTGGCCTGAGGTCCCTTAAGTTAGGGGATAAGCTGCTAGATGGAAATAAACAGCACTTTTATTAAGAGTAAGTGCTTAGCTCCAGGTCCTCAAAGGTTTTTAATGCATCCAATCAGCATGGAAGCAACTACTCTGCATAACCTGTTCAACCTTCTGGAAATATCTGTTCACTGTACATACCAAATGCTTAACTCTGTCGTTAGTACAATGACATCCTCACGTACCACTGCATCTTTCTATAAGCATAAATACTCTGGTACATGTCCTTTATCCTTAAGTGGATTCTGTCCTGGGTTCAGCTACAGCAGTCATTTTTTCTCCTTCTTAGTAGCTGGTGCAGTGCTGTGGTTTTGACTTTCAGCCTGGGAACAACGCTGATAACACCGATGGTTTTAGTTGTTGCTCAGTAATGTTTACTCTGACCAAGGACTTTCTCAGTCTCATGGTCTGCCAGGGAGGAGGGGAAGCCGGGAGGAAGCAGAGACAGGACCCCTGACCCAAACTGGCCAAAGGGCTATTCCATACCACAGCATGTCATGCCCAGTATATAAACTGGGGGGAGTTACCCGGAAGGCCCAGATCGCTGCTCGGGTCGGGCTGGGTATCGGTCGGCGGGTGGTGAGCGGTTGTGTCCTCTCCCCTTGTTATTCCTCTTATCATTATTATTGGTAGCAGTAGTGGTTTGTATTATACCTTAGTTACTGGAGTGCTGTTACCTCAACCCGTGGGAGTTACATTCCTCCGATTCTCCTCCCCATCCCTCCGGGAGCAGGGGGAGGAAGGAAGAGGGGGGGGAGTGAGCGAGCGACTGCGTGGTTCCAAGTTGCCGGCTGGGCTTAAACCATGGCAGTGGTTCACCTCTTCACAGATAAGTGCCAGCACTTTTTTCAAATACTGAAGATGTGTTTTGATACTGAATGTAAAGTAAGAATGTTATTAAATAAAATATCGGTAAGTGAAAACTGTACATTTTATGGTAGGTATATAGCATGATAACACAATGTAACCATGCAATTGATTTCATGTGGATTTTATATTTTTTTATGCTTTAAGATGATCTTCAGAAAAACAAAGTAAGTTTTCTCCTCTTCATTAGTGCCTCCTGCATTCCTAGTATGCTTAAGTGCATTGTTGAAGCCTCTAGACTTCCTCTGCACACCAAACATTGATAATTGCTGGAGAAAAGAGGCCTGATTGACTAAGAATCAGATCTGTTGCACATTCCTTAGTTCTAGAAGATTTGGAGTATCTTGCCTTTGCTGGAAAAGAGAATAGTATTTTATTAGAAATCTGGCCTGAACTATACCTTACAATCCCATTATTGTCATCTTGTTCTTACCAAGGTCCGAATTTAGACAAATTGGGGTTAAAAAGCATGAAATGAAATTCTCAGTAATTCTTTTACATATTAACGTTAATATGTTGATTAAATGTTAATGTTAATTAAGTGTTTATTCTTGATATATTTTAATTGTTGTTAAGTCCAGGAATTTGATTCAGAATGTTTCAACACTTTAGTGTGATATTTAAAAAGTTTTCAAAGTAGTTCTCTAATGGTGAATGAGTTTCCTGTCTGCTGAGCAGCCCTGCACTCCCCTTAGCCACACAGATAGATTTTCTCAGCTCCTCTTGGATCAATTCCCAGATTAGTAGATTGCACATTTCCATACCAAGCCTGTTTGAGTCCATTTTAACAAAATCTAGAGATTTTACTTCAGTCAGGATCATTTGCCTCTATGATGTGGGGCAGGGAGGTTTAAAGGACAGAATAAAATCACATATTTTTAAAAAACATTTTGAATCGATATTCTTCCACAGAATCAACTTCTTCAGTTTATTTTGATCTGCTTTTAGCACAAAAAGCTACAAATGCAGGACACTACTATACATTATGCTTTCTGTGTTAAGGCTTCTGAAAGAAAAAGCAGTTACTAAAGAGCTGTGAGGAGAAAATCACAGCAACAAAGTAGGAAAAATTATGTAGCCTTCAAAATGCCACGGTCAGTGAAATCTTGTCCTCCAAATAAGAACTAGTTCAGCAGCCTGTGTAAGAGTCAAAATGTCTGGCTAATGGCCTTGTATTCTCAGCTTGGGAGATTTTCACAAATCAGGATCAGAAGTGGTTTGTCCTCTAGAAAAACCTGACCATGTCTTATTTCATTGGTGAAAACAAGCTTTGAGATGTAATCCTCAAACGACTATATCATATTTTTTCCATAATTATGTTCTGGATTTTTTAATCACATATTTTGTGTAGTCACAATGCCCATGGGAGAAGAGAAAAATAGCCCTGCCCAAAACCTTTAGTAAGTCTAGCAAACAGTGCTTGTATGTCACAGAAACACCTAATCTCTCAGTTTAGGTGAGGGCGTATATCTCTCAGACATCACACAGATACACCCATAGTATTTTGTTTGGGCATAAACATAATTCAACATGCATAAGCCTTTGGTCTTAAATAATTTATTTCCACAAGAAGCAGGCTAAAACATCTCTTCACAAGATGTGTGTGTGCCATATAGGTCTCAAAACAATTTTATTATGACATTGGAAGTTTTGTTTTTGTTTGCTATATAGGCATATCCTGTAGCTATGCGCCCTTTTGAAACGTGCTATGGCTAATAACAGTCAATTTCTTATTGCTACAGAGCCAGCATGAAAATGACCACAACAACAAGTGATTTCTGGTTTCTCATAGATGCTGGAAATAACTGTTCTGATACAATCAGAGTGACTCAAAAGGCTTTCGTATTTTGAAAACAGAGTTTGAAAACAAACCAAATAAAAATGGTAAAATTTAAATTATCTTCCTAATGTTTTTACGTGTTTTGCTTTTTCTTTAGGGTCCAGATCATGCCTCCTCCTTTCTTTATTAAAAAAAGGATAATCCTTTCATATTTGTTTTATGAATTAGACCAGAAGAACTTCTTTAAATTCACTTTTCCTAGTTTTTCATAGTAGACAAACAGTTCCATTTAAAGTATTGATTAACTTGGAGACAGAATATGTAATGCAAGCCACAAGATTGATTGGTGTATGCAGTCAATATATTTCTTTATTCCAACAATTCCAGGAAGATATAAAGGCTTCCTTAGTAAGTATTTCACAGTTTCTATTTGGTTTATTTTAGTTTAGTTTTGTTTTGTTTTGTTTTAATGCATCTGTGTGATGTGATACCAGGTGTTAACTAGATTATGACATAAAACTTTTAATTTTTTGACACTGTCAGAATTTTTTCATGTATAATAAAAGGAAATATTTATTACTGGCAGACAAAATAATTCTGTGCCAGAAAAAGATACATTCATATTTATTACTGGACAGTATTCAGCTTCCCATTAACTTCAGCAAAAGCATAAGAACCCCTGTGATTATATTAATACATTACAATCTAAATGTTCATTATTAACTGTGGAAATTTATGACATCACTGCTCAGACTTTTTCTGAAGTTTTCTGGGATGAGGGCATTGCTCATGTGAGTTAACATCCAGTGATGTAGGCTAGATGGTTATTTTTGCTTGCTTTCTTCAACATACTGAGTTCACACCTTCCCAGCTCTCTACTTTCCCAAAGACAGAAGTGTAATTTCTAAACCCAGTGATTGCAGCACTGCACTTTTGAGGATCAGATCATCTGTAACAGTTAGCTCTTCTTGCAGTGGCTAGAACTGTCCCTTTTGGCAGACAGTATGATTTTCCTTTTGGCCAACAAGCATATAGGATTTTCAGCATAGATTGTTAGATCAAGGAAGTAATGATTCAACATGTGTCACTGTTTCATTTGAGTTAAAACTCAGTATGCTTTGGAACATAGGTCTCTTCCATGGAGAAATAAAATAGATGTATCTATCTTTACCAGTTCAAGAGGAAATGACATATTTAATAAAGCAAATGACCACATTTGACTTACCATGTTGGCCACATTTTATTTTTTGGCAAGGCATTTGAATAATATATTTTATATTACAATTGAGTATAATACTCATTCAACTCTCTTCAATATCCTTCTTCACTTCTGCCAAGTGGCAATGAGGAAAATAGCATATAGAATTACGTCACACAGTAGAATATGAAATAATGACTGCAAATTCCTAACTCTGCAATTACATATTTTGTAAAAATTAAGCAGCCAGCTGTTGCCAAACGTGCTGGAATCCTCAAACGAAAGGAACTGCATGTAAATGAAAGTCCGTATATCCCAGGGTCTGGAGTGAATTAGGTGGTGGAGTTCCCAAGCTACTCCTCATCATATTTGAAAACTCATGGCAGTAAGGCAAAGACCCCAGTGGTTAAAAAAAGGGAAATATCACTTCCATTTTAAAAAGGGTAAAAAGGAGGACCCTGGAAACTACTGATCAGTCAGCCTCACATCTTTGCCCAGTAGGATCATGAAACACATCCTTCTGGAAGACATATTTAAACATAGGGAAGACAGTAAGGTGATTAGAGACAGTCAATGCGGCTTCTACAAAAGCAAATTGTGCCTTGGGGCAGAACAAGTGGAAAAGGTTTTAAACTAGAAGAGGGTAGATTTAGATTGGATATTAACAAGAATTTTTTTTTATGATGAGGACAAGAAGGTACTGGCACAGGTTGCCCAGAGAAGTTGTGGATGCCATATCCCTGGCAGTGTTCAAGGCCAGGTTGGGTGGAGCTTTGAGCAACGTAAGACATGCCCCTGTCCACAGCAGGAGACTTGGACTAGGTGACCTTTGAATGCAAAATCCTTTCCAATGTGAAACATTCTGTGACTTCATGATTCTATGATAAACATGAAGTAGCTTAGTCACTAATCACTATTTTTCAAGCCAAAGTTCTCATTTGTTCCTACCTGCATCACTAGGGATCTATTCTATTTTTAAAGAAATATTTTTTGACTTAATTAATTTCTTGAATCTTGTTATGCAGTCTTTTCAAGTTTATTCCCTTATTCATAATGCAGAAGTTATTAGCGTAAGTACTCATTAAATTTAAGTACTCTGTAATATAAATAATATAAACATTACTCAAAATTTGCTTATGTATATCACATGTGTATGTAAATGAAATCATTTTAGATATTCCATATACTCCGATAATATTTTAAACCTGGAGAAGCAAAATACATCACAGTAAACTTAAACTAGTTTAAATAAGACTGGGAGAGGTTCCAACAGATCAGCCAAATATTTTGGATTTGTTTTTGAAAACATATATCAAAGTAGAATATGGCTTCTTTCTGGTTTTTATATAATCAAAATTTTTCTATATTATCATGATTTTGGTGTCTTAGGATACATATCTAAAACTTACTTTGTCTTTTACATGATCGTACCTAGTAACCAACACTAAAGGTATTAAAGACTGTTTCTTCACACTATGCTTAAGGCTGTTAAAGATTCTTTTTAAATCAGTTATCTGCTTTCATAATGTTTCCAAATAAAAGATTCTTCCTGGATGTTTAATTCTAAAGTCGTTTAGCATACCATTTTCTAATCGTACAAGTATATGAGATTTTAAAGTTCATGTAATTTGAAGACATTTATCTACGTGAATAAAATATATTGTTGAGCTAATTAAAAAAAATCAAGTCTAAGTAACCCTTGTACTACTTGATCACTAATAACATCTTACTAGTTAAATAAAGATTATGCTCCCTTCATGCTCCAACAATGAGAACTGACAGTGAGAGATTATCACATCGGAGAACAACCTGCCCTTCCACTGAGCACCTCAGATGATGGACAAAAGAGCTTTGGAAGAGAGTTACGCTGATGATATGTGTATACCAGATTTATCTGTGCTTTCAAATATTTTTTTTTCTGTTCTTTTAACTTCAGAGAATTGACCCACTTAGATGTGTGGTGGGTTGATGTTGGATGGATGCCAGGTGCCTACCAAGCCTCTCTGTTGCTCCCCTCCTCAGCAGGACAGGGGAGAGAAAATAAGATGGAAAAGATCTCAGGAGCCAAGATAAAGGGAGTTTAATAAAGCAAAACCAAAGGTTGTACATGGAAGCAAACTAAAACAAAAGATTTTATTCTCTTCCCATTTGGCAGGCTATGTACAGCCACTTACTGGGAAGCAGGACTTATGTATGTATAGCAGTTGCTCTGGAAGACAAAAGTTGTAAATAACAAATATCCTGCTCCCTTCCCTCTTTTCCCTTAGTTTTTATTGCTGAGCAGACATCATGTGATATGGAATATCCCTTTGGTAGCTTCAGTCAGCTGTTCTGGCTACGTGCCCTCCTAAGACCTTGTCTACCCCCAGCATACTAGTGAGGGGAAATGTTGGACAGACAGCCTTGATGCCGTGTGAGCACTGCCCAGCAGCAGCCAAAACACTGCTGTATTATCAATTCCTTGCTAGCCACCAAAACACATCATTATGAGGGCTGCTGTTGGGAAAATTAACTCCATCTCAGACAGACCCAATACAATGTGAAATATTGATTTGACCTCATGAGTTGAAAGTCTACAGACATTCAGAGAAATAGGTTCATACCAAGGCCAACAAAATGGGATGAAAAAGAAGGACCTGCCCCTACTATATAATAATACACATTTCAGAACTCTCAAGAGAATAAGAGAATATCTTGCATTATTTTCTTGATACACTAAGCTCAAAAAAAAAAGCAGTTTTCTCTTCATCAACTATAATTCAGGAAACTGGAGACCAGAATAAACTATTTTCTTCCCCTAGTGGAGGAACTACAGATTCTGAAAGTACACCTTTTCTTACCTTTTCTAAATTTGCATTCTCTCTCTTCCTCTTTTTTAGCCAACATCAGCTCCTTTTAACATTAGTATCATTCAGAACTGGAGAATAGAGAACACCTTGAGAGTGAATCATATTACCTGACTTATTTTTTTCCTTCTATTTAGGACTTCATGCAGACATCTATTTTATCTCCTCCTGACAATTATCAGGAAAAAAGCTAAGAAAAGGTTTGACATGAAGAATTTAAAAAGAATCAGGACACTATACTGTCTGACATTCTCCCAACATTTGCTCTGTGGTCATTTTCTACTTTCAGATCTGTTGAGGCACATTTGAAGTGCAGACTTCTAGCTATCGTTTTTCACTACTTACATATGTTAAACATTCTTACTGGGGGCACTTTATTCTTCACTTTGTTCTCCTAAGCTATCATCATTCTTTTGGTGTTTAAGTATGCAATTCTTTGTCCTCAGCTGTTCCAATGCCTTTCAGGTTGGCAGTCATCCTACTAAGGGTAATAGTAAAATGATATAGTGAACAGTACTAGCATACAGTCCTTCAGAAGGTCCTTGAAAGGCACAAATTAAAGATCCTTTATAAATTTATTTTTAAAAATGTCCAATCTGCTATGCAGTTATAATTCTACTGAAACATTATCCTTTATTTCTCAACAAGCTCAGCTGGCAGTCTGTGTCCTACATTGAGGCTAGATTATTTTACACCTCCCTTCTATGTTGTCAACCTGCACAAATTGAAATGTTTATAAAATGCTGATACTGAAATATTTCAGCTTAACAGTGTGATAGTTCTTTAATGTGCCCTCTATTTTATTAATAAAATGATTTATAGAAATATTTAAACTCACTGATTTACTATTAACTTTTATGAGTCTAGTTATTTAGCATGTTATTTCAGAATGTCACAAAAATACAAACTCTGTAAAACATGCAGTGTCTTGTACTAAGTTTTTTGTATTTAGAGGGTGTAGAGTAAGGCCTGGCGCTCGACGTAAGCTATAAGCACCACGTAGAATAATACCTTATAAGGTAAAAACCGCTGACTTGCCCCCTGATTGGCTGACACGCTCAGTTCCGCATTGCGAAAGGTATATAATGCTCACTGTGTGCACAATAAACGCTATTTGATCATCCGCCATGTTGGTGTCTGTGGTCTCTAGCCCTAAGCCAGGGGGATGGCTTAGCTCTGCAAGTCTTGGCTGAAGCAACGCAGCAACAAGAGGGAATCAATAATGTTGAAATGTAACAGTTTTTCCTTAGTGAAAGTTATTCATTAGCATAGAAGTAGATAAGTCTTTTACATAATTTTCCTGTCATTATTATCAGATTTTATCTAAATAATTTAGCACAAGGCCAATCACAAAAGTAATCCCAGAGACTGAAAATAGAATGCATAACCAGTCAGTAGAAATAAAAGTATTTCCATTGTCCTTTACTATTAAACAAAGACTGCTTGATTATTGACTGTTAGTAAGATCTGATTCTTCATTACCTCTAATCTAATTTCTTGAGAGAAATAATTTTCTTACACTTTGTAGGATATTACAAGACATTTTAAAATAATACAACCATCACTCCTCTTTATATGTATCTTCACATTGTTGTGCAAATTAAATGCTATTAGTTTTCATTCAGCCTCGTGTATTAGGAAGCACATAAAATGATCACTTTATCTTGGGAATAACTTTCCACCATTCAGTAAAGAAGCTGAAAGAGTGACTTTCAGAGTTCTGAACGGTACCAGAAACGTGGAAAATTTTCATATAATAAAGGAAATCAATTTTCAATGAAAATACTTGCTTCTGTTTGTTTCCTTTTTAAACAAAACAACAGAATGAAGCCTTTCCACAAAACCCACTAGAATCTCTAGAAATTTGGTTTCATATGTATTTGCTGGAAGGCTAACCAAGGCCTCCCTAGATGTATCTGAGGGACACCAGACCTTCTTAGAGATGTCATGGACCTTCTGAGAGATGTCATAGACAACGGTACATGTGACATAACTTATTTAAGTCCTGAATAACCAGAGTATTTGGCAGTTTGCCTAGTTTTTCTGGTTTTAGGGTCTCACTTCTCCTGGAAGACTGAAGTGGTGTCATCACATCTGTGATTAGCAGAGGGCATTCATGTAGGAGTACCTGCAGGCAGGAGCTTACATCTTCTAGAGACAGAATCAATTACACAGAGAATAAAATATGCATTATTGTAAAAATCCATTATTTAAAATGGTGGATTAGACTATAATTTTTATAGGAAAAGGACTTACGGAAGAATCGTTTTCTTTTGCTGGAGCAAGTTTTCTCTGACTAGGCAAACGTACATGTGTTGATTTCACCAGAACATAATTTACATTGTCTAATGTTAATGGGAGGAAATAGCAGGGGACATAAAAGCTCCCTTTTCTGCAGCATGGATAATTGTCTCATCTGAACTTTGTCTTCATGTGCAGAATTAACTTTTTGCATTGATCTGAAGTACATGCAGGCAGTCAGGCTATATTCTGTATTTATTCTCTATTGTTGCATTCTAAATTGCTGCATCTATTTTTCCTGTACTTCGAGGCATTTCTGGCTGATGTAAGGATGACAGGATCCTGCCTGTACTTCTGTTATTATTATCTTATTTCTTTTATTATTGCTCTTACTTCTACTGCTACAATATTGTAATTTCAGAGAAAAAAGAAAAGTGTTAACTCTACTTGTTTAGTTTATTATATTTAAACACAAAGCAAGAAAACAAAACAGGTATGTAGAAGCTTAGAAACATACAAACAGAGTGCAAAAACCTTCAGAAATAAATATTATCCAGGCAATATTAGCTTATTAAATCAGGCCATAGTTGCTGGTTTTGCCCCTAGCTGCTTCCTTGATGTTTTCTGTGAGGAGAAGAAGCCATTATACTTCCCAATAAAAGACAGAACTGAAGGGAAAACCAGTGACTTTAATTAATTTTGATACATTTTATATGAGTGAGTGTGTGGATGTGTGTGGGTGTTGATGATGAGGTACTTTCATTTTTGAGAGTGTGCTCTGTACCATTCATCTGTGTATTTATTTAAATAAAGTTGTTGGGAATATATGATACTTCAGCCTTAAGCTGTTGAAAATGAGATTCCAAAGTAGTCAGCAGCACAAAACAGCATAAAAAGAGCTTTGCCACTATTTATCTCTGCTTGTCAGCTTGTAATGCCGATGTGTGATATGTCATAAGAAAGTACTGAAATGAATACAGCTACACAAAAAAGTGAAGCTACATGGCCACAGACACTGCAATACTTCCATTTCCTCCCTGTTTCCCTCCTCCATCCACATACACACGCTTGTAAGACACACTCACTTTCACATAACACACTTTATAACAGTGATCCTGTTATAAATATGCTGTTTGACAGCATATAGATATGATATACTGTAGAGTCTTCCAAATAATTACAAAGAAAACGGTAAAAGCTGCTTTATGTATATCCCAACTTCATATTTTTCATTGACCTTAGTTAACGCGATAAGGCTCAACACCTTAAGAAATCCAGGTCTATATCTGATTTTCCCCTTCCTTACAGCTTCATCAGCTTTAAAAAGTCTTTTAAATTCTTTTTATATATATATATATGTATGTATATATACGTGTGTGTATGTTCATGTATCTGTTTCTTAACATAAAAAAATGCATGAACTTCGCTTCCCCCTTATTTAATATGAATAAATATACAGAATACATAAATAAATATAGTAAACAAAGCAAGACACTCCACCTGATAAATTTATTCAAAATTAATGTTTATTTTGGGAAATCCATTCACAATAAATCATTAAATCACAAATTTTTACACCATTTGTGAGACAATACAGTATACCTGACTATTTCACACTTGTTAAAAGAAATTTCTCTGCAAAGAATGAAATCAAGTAAAAAAAAAAAAAAAAAAAAAAAAAAGAGGTAAGCAGAGCTTTAGCCATCCATATGGCTAAAAAAAAAAATAAAAAAAAAAAAAAAAAAAAAAAAAAAAAAGAATCAGACCAGACTTGTTAAAAAGGATATCAATAAACAAAATCCCATGTTAAATAGCTTTCCCCATTAGCTCTTGACCTGGCAGCAAATTTCTGTCACAATCCCAGTGTGGAAACAACATTAAAGTGACTACTAGTCTAAATAAAATATGTGACACTTTTATAAATTAATGAAAAAAGAACAGTTTAAAATCTATTTGTCTTAGCATTAGGATTGGTTTCCAACCAGTTTTCAATATTTTACTTGCACTAGGTTGAATATTCTCCTAATTTTGATGGAGCCAAGTCCATACGAATATCTGTTGCATAATCTGAATTTTGTCCCTCTACCAGTCCAAACTTAACAGTTTTACAGAGAATTTATTTTTAAAACAAATTTAGTTGCCTGCATGATAATAGAAGTTTTCTTCTTTTTTCTTACTAGCACATGAGATTCTTTTTGCACCACATGAGTAGATTTTGCTTAATTTCCACTTTTAATTTTTTATCTTTATTCTTTTTCTGTTTCAGGCTTTAAAGATGCTCATTCTGCATAGTGTCCAGCTTTGTTTGAAAGGTTGTAATTCTATTGCAAGCATTTGCTTACATTAAAATTAACAACACTATTTCTGTGTGCCTAATAAACAAAAATGTAACAAAGAGAATAGTCACAATTACCCAGATGCCTCTCCTTAACGTATTAAGTGGAAGGCAACTGACTATTGAAATTATATGCAAATATTAAATCATACAAACTACACATGTATGGCACACACATGCACAGAAATGACATATACTTGATAACTGGTTAAGAGCATACAAAAGAAGAACAGACAATCAGAGGAATATACAGTTCCTAAATGTTTAGTCTGTTTGAAAGCAAAAACGTAATGTTTCTGTGTGAGTGACCTGTCTTTACTAGAGAACATTAGAAAAAGAAAATGCCCTGAAGGCATTTTGTGATTTGTTTCATTGGCCTGTGGATTTTTTTAAATTTACAGTCTTTAGACATTCAGTGAAACACTGCTAATATGTTTTTTGCTATGATGTCTCTGTGCAGATATGGATTTCAACACATTTCAAGATACATTTTGATAGTACATGTTGAAACGTTACCTCCTGTCATCTCAAAATACTATCAAGGAAAGAAACTGACTCACACAGGAGAGGGCATTACACTGGTCATCCTCAATCCAGAATTGCATCTCCTTTTCTCACTGCATGTCTATAAGGTTACCAATCCCCCAACGATCTTAGGTGCTGATCATGGCAGCCATTGTATGTTGTTGCTATGGCCACAGATATCGTATTCCAAATCCACAGAGTTTGCCTTTCCTAGTATTTTCTACATGTCTTATTTTATTTTAAAAGGAAAGCAAATTCTCTGAACTGACCTTGTATTTAATTTGTGAAAAAATATAAGTGACAATGAAGATAAACCATGTATTTTATTACTTCTTAGCCTTTTAATATCTCTTAAAAGGTATTTTATTATATCTTAACATATGTATGAATAGAAACATTACGTTAACATTGCAACAGTCTTTTCTACATTAGAACTTTAACACAGATTAACAAAGATCCTAAACAGCATGATCAACCAAAGTTCCTGGTTTAGCAGAGCAAGAGAGTTAAATGTCATGAGAAGGTGAGACCTGAAGGTTCTATATGTTCCATTTTTTGAATCAAGGAAATGGAAATACCTTTTACAATATTCCTTAAGATCCATCTTAAAATTAGCTAGAATTCTGTTAGATACTAGCTAAATTATGTGTAGAGGAAAGTTTCTTTGCAATTTAAATCCTTTAAAAAATTAAGAGTTTTTCTTAATATACACCCCATGCATCCATTTTAATACCAGCTCACAGATTCATGTGTGAAGAATATATATTTGTGGCGATTCATGTCTAAGCCAAACTCAGCTCTTATCATTATATGGTTAGACAGCTAAAGTCAAACTTTTCTTTTTTCTCTTCTTAGAAAGATTTTTTCTCTCCCACAGAAAACCCTAACCCTAGTAGCCCTTCTCTGCATCTGCTCTAAGCCAAATGTAATCAATCTTTCTTCATTGCAGGTCAGCAGAGATCTATTTTCTCTATATCACACAAGTTCGCAAAATTTCTTCTCTCAGGAAATGAATACTCCTCCAACTCTCAGAGAAACAGTTACCTCACTGTCTTCATGTAAAATGTTAGTCCTTTTCATCTATCTGCACCTGAATAGACCTGGGAGGTGTGAATGTCTCATTCAACAAAACTGAAACCTATAGTGTTAGAAAATGAAAATTGGCTGGTGGTCTTAAAGGAAGCGGCTGTCAGTACTGTTTAATTGAAACCAGACCATAAAATGGAACATGTTAAACCAATGCTTTTTAGAACTAGAGAGGTCATAATAAAGTGTTCAGCTTGTCACGGATTTCATAGATAACTGTTCCAGCATCTACCAAGTAGCCAAGGAGTCTGCACAGTGGAATTCAGTCCTGTGATAATTTAAGTAGAGATAGAACAAAAAGAGAAAAAACCCAAAACCACAACTTTAAGGTGTCTGACGTTAGAATGGGATCAAGTGTGATAAAAAAACTGTATGGAAAAAAAATCAAATTCCTTTTAGAACATCCTAAAAAAAAATAATTGAAGTATCTATTTCCTCATATCGAGCAGCTGCCATTTTCTCTGAAAAATCAGCTGTTGCCATTCTAAAGTCTTTTTTGTCTCTGTTAAGGACTTGAAAATATCACTGCAGAGCAGTGTAAAAGCAAGATCTCCAATTTATGGTCAGTGATGGGGACACATGCAAGGAAAATTTGAATCTTATCCATTGTAGATGGATTTATTTGAATGGATAGTTTGAAAATGCCTTTTGTATATAATGTGCTAAATCTTAAAGTTTTTAATCTGTAATACCTCATGTTAAAATGGTAACAGGACTAAATTTAGATTAGATGGTATAATAATAAGACTAATGGTATAGTGAAGAAATCTTCTTGGAAATTCCAACATAAAATTTGCTGACATAGCAACAGTTGAAAAATTCAAGGTCTTCTATATCCTTAAATGAGTTGATTTTCATAAGAACTACTGCCCAGTTCTGGTAATGTTAAAATCAATAGATTCACTGATCCTAACTGCAGCATGATAAGGACAAGTAATGTTTATGAACTGCAAGAACTCACATGTGGCATTAGTAAATGCACAGAATGGTATTTGACCTTAATTAATCAGTGAATGAAAGCACAAAATAAAGTTTTTCATAATAGAAATTTCAGAGTGACTGATAAAGTGATTAATTTTCCTGAGAGAAAAAACATGCAGACTTAAAGCAGTTCCATACATAATCATTATTTTTACTTTATAAAAAATTTTCCAATATTAGATGGCATGTGTCATCTGTCATGTGGAAAATGGACTAATAACAATGAAATTGTTAGTAAAAAAAGGTGATAAGAGATTTTTTTAAATGTAGAAGGTTAGGGGTTTATCTTATGCTTCTGAACACCTTACACACATGTAAACACTTACCACACATATACAGAGTTCTGAATATTTATCAAAAATCTTCTCACAAGATGGCTTTTCAGGTGAATTGAGGCACTGCCACACACTCAGAATATTTTGCTGCCCACAAGTTCAGATTCAGCCTCATAAGATCTGTGCTTGTTAGCACATTGGTGGGGCAGGGTGAAGGTACAAACTCCCAGCATGTTCCTGTCCACAAAGGCAAGAACAGAAATATTCTGATGATAAGGATGGTTTACAAAGGAAAAAAAAAGAAAAAAAATTTTTTACCCTGTATGTGAATGAAAACACCACAACGGGGATTGTATAACATTACTTTTGTCAGGATGAATATTGCTGTGTTTAATTTACATGTAATTTAATTAACATTTTATTGCCACAGAATGTAGATATTAAGTTTCTAGTTTGGAAAACTTCACCAAGTAGAAAATAACATATATATTTTCCTCTGTAAAAAACATAGAGAGCTTATAAGGAACTATTCAATTGATCAGAAAGATCTTTAGAACACAGCTGCTAAAATACTCATTAAATATTTAAACACTACCTATAAAATTTTTTTAAATACTTAACTGGCCATGTTTAAGATCTTGGCTACACAAAGTTTTGAATTAGGCAACTTGGGTGTACACTTCGCAAGACTTGGTACGTATACAGTGTTACTTTCTAATTTTGCTATAGTCTCTTGTTCATCTCATTTGCTCTTTCTATGCAACGTTAGGGGGCAAGACATTTTTTCCACCACAGTGAAAAAAAATTTCTTGTTATTGTTGTTACCTACAGATATAAACTGACTTATTTTGGTTTTTTGTTGTTTTCTTCATTCCTTGGTAAATAACTATATTGCTAGACTTATTTTCATTTTTGTTAATTGACTGTCTTGTTTCTATTTCTTCCTTAAAGTGTGTAGAAAACCAGTATATGATGATGTAAAGACTACCTATTAATGAATAAATGGAAACAGAGCATAGCCTTAGAAGTAAAAACTTAAATACCATGTCCTGGTTTAAACAGGGTCTAAACCATTACATTAATATGAAGCCATGTCTGAGGGGGGAAAAAAAAAAATCATTACAAATAAAAATGAAGTGCCATGTGTTATAAAACAGAACCATGAACAACTTCTACTTCTAACCTGTCCTTTCTGATATGAAGAGCACAAAAGTGAATGCAGAATTCAATGTGACAATATGAGAGTTTATCAAATAGCAGTAAAAATGTCTCATGTCTTCCCATTTCTTAATAAGGCTAAAAGACCATAATTTCCTCTGCTCAGGGGAGTAACAACATATGTCTTGTGTGCTGTAATCAGAAGATATTAGAAACTCTTCTGCAAGTACAGAATCACAGAATCATAGAATAGAATCAT
>NW_009943059.1:0-28266 GCF_000696875.1 Nestor notabilis | reverse complement strand
CCCGAGACGCTGCCTAACCGGACGGTCACCCTGTGAGTACCGACCGTGGGTGGGGGGCGAGCGGCCTTGGTCCGACGTGGACGGGGTGGGGAGGTGGGAGGGACCCTGAGGTAAAATGGGGTCAGCCAGGGGGTGTGGAAGCGTGGTTGATCCCTCTGCTGCTGAAGAAATCCCCAAAAGTGTTTTGTTGTGGGTTGCTATGCTTTTCTTGTTTTCCCACAGTTTTTCGGGATGGTGATTTGGAGGGAGCATCCCGTTACACACCGGCGGAGTGGGGGGCTTCTGGAGCAGCATCCCCCCGCCTTGCTCCTTCTTCCCTCTTGGGGTTTCTCGCCATCAAAGGGTTCAGGGTAGTCGGAAGGCTTAGGTGTTTCTTTATTTAAAGTAATTAATTCCACAATTTTATTTGCTTATTGTGGGGCGTTTTGTTTGTTTTAAACTTACCTAAATTTATTATTATTATTTTTTTTTTATCTCGGGAGAAACTGGGCTTAGTACCGTGCTTTGAGGTAGTTCTAGCAGCCGAGCGCTCAGAGAGTATGAGCTGCTCAGTGTTGTAGCCTAGGTGGACCTGAAGTTTCGCGGTAGCAAGTTGTTTGTTGCAGTTCGCAGTAAAACCAGCCAAAGGAATTTGTTTTGTTTCTTCTTTGGAAAAAAGCTCAGTTTACTTCCATGTAGCAGTAGGTGTGCTCTTTTTATGTGGAGGCAATCCTAGCTCATCCATTTAAATAACAAGTTTCAAACAGGATGTGCAACTTATTCCAAAGTAAAATATATAGTGCTATGTATTTAGACATGAGTGTGCACATGTAAAAAAAATATTTGCAAGTTGTTTTTCTTCTGGAGATATTAACCAGTCACTCTAACAAAGAAGTTGTTCGTAGAATCGTGGAATGGTTTGGGCTGGAAGGCATCTTTAAAGACCATCTAGTCCAACCCCCCTGACATCAGCAGTACTTTATTTCATTGGCGGATGGTCCTAAAAGTGGAACTCTGTTCTTTAGAGAGTCTTAAAGTGTTTGTACTACCATGGGAAGACTCAAGAGCAACCAACTAGTATTCAAGAAAATCAATGCAAAGAAACTGAATTATGGTGTCTAGTTTAAGATATGCATCTACTTTACTAGAAATTATAGGTTTGAAAGATAAATAATCGGAGTTTAATAAGCACAGTATGAACATAACTCTGTCATGAGAACAACAGTCAGACTGCTGCTTTTGTGAACTTTGACGGTGTTGAAGCACCAAGGAAGGGCTTCCTTCAGGAAGTCTTGGTGAGTTGCGGAACCAGTCAGTGGCAGATGCATGGATCTGGGCATATGAGAAAAGGGAAAGCCAAAAAAAGGAAGGTGTTTAGGGCTAAAGCAGTTGTTCTCACTTGGCACTCTGCAAGGGTTCACGGGATGTTTCAGTGTTACCTGAGAGAAGTGACCAGAAATATTCATATGTGAAATAGAAATGAAAGCAAAAAGTAGGTGGTGATGGCTGTTTGACCAACAAATCCATTTCAGTCTTTGTTAGGCTCAAATACTTTGCAGCTGATTAACTGTTAAAAATATAGTATTATCCATTATGATTTTGATAACAGGAAATGTTAATATGGTTGTTATGCTGAACTTGACTGTGGGTGTCTGTTGTTTCAGAAAACTCGGAGTCACAGCTCTGATTGCTGTGAAAGACAAACCATATCAAACACAGCAGCCTTGCTGTGAATGGGCCTTTGTTTATAATTGCAGTGACAGCAGAATTTGGAAGAATGGTTCATCTTTCACCTTGATTTTCATAGTCCTTCATTATCTAGAGTATATCTAGAGCATATCTACATACACTAATAAGTTGCTTTCAGTTTTAACTGGCCTTTAAAGTTCATGATAACTTCCAGAATATTGATTTCTCCCTTTTAAACTTTTTAATAAACATAACAATAACCAATGTTATTATTTTCATTGTTACATGTAGTATTGTAACTGTGTTGATATAATTTAATATGAATAGACACTTTGAAATTTTACTTAAATACGAGTCAAAGGCTACTAAACCAAGGCTCCTGCTTTTTCTAAGAGAGTGGACACAGCAACTGTTGTTGTTCAGTATCTTTCAAGTTTGTTGATTCTTGAGGCATGACTTTCCCTGGGGCAGTTTTTACTGAATCCATGTTAACCTGGTTAGAAAGTTCAGGTGATTTATGGGGTGTGTTGCCAGGTGCCATTTCACTAACATGTTGATTAGTAGTGGCTGGGTTAATCGTTATCTAATCTTTTGCCAAAAAATACCTTTTTTTTCCCCTCTCCAAGCTGATACTTAGAATTGCAGCACTTGGATAGCGAAAGGCTGTCTGATTAGAGTCAAAGTGCCCTGAGTTATCTTGAATCTTGTGGAATTCTTCTATTAAGATAACTGTGAGTTCTATTATAGCTTTTTGGATTAGTGGATCACTGCAGAGATAAGTAGTTGAAAATAGATCACTGTTGTGTAGATCAGCTACATTTTAATTCTGTTAACTTTTTATGTTGACTTATTTTGTGCAAACCTGTTTTAAATATCTATTTTTATATGTGTATTTATATAGTTTTATATAACCTCTTCGTTTTCGAGTAAGCTAGGAATGACTCTAATGTTTCTATTAATTTTAGAAATACTGATTCCATCCTTATCACTGATCAAATTCTAGGGTTTTCAATAGATCACCTATGGTACATTTAGCATTTCCTCTCCCCCCCCCTTTTCCCCCTTAAATTGTTTTGAGGACAGAAGTCTCTAAAAAGTAAGGAACTAAATAGTGAAAATGAAGATAAATGAATAGTATCTTAGGAGGCTGGTGAGGTTCTTTCATTCTTCACACCATTGTAGTTAGTAGTTAACAACGATATTGATAAACTGGGCAAAGTCACTTCATTTATGAAATGTCTTGGCCTTTGTTTGCCAGAAACCATTTTATTGTCCTAGTAATTTAGGTCAGTATTATTGAGAATCTTTAGTTATAATTCATAAAGAAAATCTGAACTTGATTTCAGTTGGTAAGAGACAAAGTGAGTTTGTTTCATGATTGAGGAAGGAAAGCAAACACTGGAAGGAAAGTATTATAGAGAGATGTCTGGAGGAGAATAAGTAATGTTTAGGATTTTGGCCGTACCGTAAATTGAAATTGCTTTAGAATCAAGGTAGAATTAACTGGTGCTTTACTGAGAGTTGGGTCAAATTCCAAGGTGAATTCAATTTTAGTTATAGCTAAGCAAGGGACCTTTTTCCTAGCCATATATAATAAAAACTGATTGGGATGCAAATGAAGGGTGTATCTACATGAACACTGTAGATGGCGTTGACCTTTGTGGTTTAACTAGCAAGATGAGATGCTTTTGGTGTGAAGATAACATAACTGCATGAATGTAACTCAGTACTTTGTCTGACATGCTCTGTATTTCAGTAGATAATTGAAGTCATTGCTATGATTCACTTTTAAGCAAGGAATGCACTATGCTCTTGTAATAGCAGTGTGAGATAAGATATTAATTGCTGTTGTGTTTTTTGAGGTAAGCTCCAATGATGATGTCATGACCTGTTGGATATTAGCCATTACTTCATTCTTTGGAAGAGAATGTCTAATCCTACTGGGGACATTCTGATCCTACTGAAGCCCATGAAGTTGTAAGCCGTGTTATATGATGAGAATTTTTGTTACATGTTACACATATGTTATGCTATAGGAAAAGGAATCTAATTAAACATAGAAAAAGCATATTTATTCAGTAAAGAATTGTGCTTCTGAATTTGTATCCTTACTAGTCTGCAAACAATTTTGCTTACCAGTGTATCCTGACAGGAACATGTAAGTGTTTGCGCTTAGAAGTGTTAGAATTTCCAAGTCAGAGCATCATCCTGGATTTTTGTTCAGAACTGTTCAAATACATACTTAACTGGTTGGCTGTTGAGAAACATCCTAAAATGTCATGGTTTTTGAGCAGCTGAAGGGCATGCTTTAAAAAGCATACATATCGGACTTCTGGATATCTACACAGCCTTTCCATTTATAACACAAGTTCCTGAATTCTAGAAGTTTTAAAGCAAAAGATCACTGGTATTGCAAGAAGTCACTTGTATCACAGTGTGTGGTTACATTGTGATTACGTTGTAATTACATGTATTTTGTGTTATTACATAATTTTTTTCCTTCTTATATAAAAAAAACTCTTCAAGTCTTGAAGTTTTAAAACTTGAAGAAAAGAAAACTTGAAGTAGAAAACTACTGTTATGTAGTGATTTACATTTATGGTTATAATAGTATTTTTCTGGGATGTGGTCTAATGCTTTGCTAAACTGTTTTAATTTCCTTTGTTTTACTTATTCTGGCCTTTCTCTATTATGTGTTTGGAAAAGTGTCCTTTACCAAAGTGTTGACAAACAGGAAGTAGGCATAGTAACTGCAGCAGTTTGCCTCTTCTTTTGAAGTATGTTTCCATTATTAACTTGAAGGTATTCTTGGCAGCTAATGCTTTTTTGTTAAAATAGTCTAGCTTAGGCTGTTTGTAAGTGCTCAGTACTAGTAGCTTGGGCAGTGATAACATTGTTTTGAAGACATAAAGTGCTAATAATTCCCATTAAATCTTAACTTAAAATTTTCTTTGGTGATTACACAGACTGCAAAATATATTTTGCTCATGAACACATGGCAGTACATAGATAGAACTTGAGAATTGTGCACAATTTAGTAGTTCACAAGTACTTGTACTTGCCTTTTTCCCAGTGGCATCTGACTCCTAAAAGTTATTATAGGTGTTTCTTTTTCTGGTAGGCTTGTATTCTAGTAAACCTATTCAATCTATCGGATTTTGTGTATTTCTTTTACCTTGTTGAGAAGGTGCAGAATTAGATTCGTCCTTTGCTCTATGCCAAATCTAAAAGTAAATACCAAGTTAAAGAAGTTGAACTAGAGTCTGTGCTGCAGTGATGAAGAGTGGGTGTTTCTCATTCCTCTTTTGCTTGCAGTTTGTTATGTTTCAGAGGTTATTTTTGTAATTTAAAATAAGTACAGAGCTGCAAGATTAGATTTTTTCAGAATTTAGTGGTTCCCATATGTACTTTACACGGGCCAGATATGCTGCAGGTTCATGGATTTGTCATTACTATGTTTAGTCGTTTATCTTCACCATAATAGTCTTTATGTTTTTTGAATCTATACAGTTTAAATATTTTCTTAGTACCAGGACATTGATTAGCCTGTATTGTTACAGAATAGGTTCTGCCTTGAAAGTTAGTATTAGGCAGAGTTTGCAAGTTATGCTCAGATTTCTAAAAGCATCCTGTAAGACATCTCAAACAACTGATTCCAATACCTTGAACTGTTGTTTTAGGGCAACAGCCTCTGGTGTTAACAGGAATTTAAAGCAGTTCCCAGAATTGTGTGTTGTCAGGCTCATTAAAGTTTCCATAGATTGCAGTGAGCTGACCTTACAGCTCTATGCAGGAGGAGGGAGGTCCCCGTCCACACTCTTCCTGCTTCTGACACAGGGATGATGAGAAGCAAGGGCAGGGGTGAGGAGATCTCTTCCTCTGAGTGAAAGTTACATCCGCACCTAGCTGCCTGCAGAACTGTAGCCTGAACTGGAGGTACAAACTGGTATGTTTGTACCTTCACCTCCCAGTCTCCCATGGTGTGGGTGGGTTCCCTCCCGCCTCCATTGCTGCTGTGCTGGCATTTCTCTGGCTCCCTGCCTAGTCAGTTCAGGGAGCTAAACTATCCAAAGCCAGTTTACATCTCTAGGATTAGAATTTAAATTTTTGTGAAAAATCTTTGTGTGCCAGCAGCTAACAGGAAGAGCTTGCTAACATGTCTAGACAAAGCACTTTCTAGAGAGTACATATACCTGATAGGAAATGTAAATAAATATGAGACTGGGTGTGACAGCCTGTGCTGTAATTAATACTACTGTGATATGACAAATAGAATGTATTGGCTGTAACAGTTTGTTAGGAGAGTCTGGCTAAGTATCTGTGTGTGCAGAATGTTCTGTGAAAAGTTACTCTTTCATGTTTGTGTGGAGGGGTGGGGTAAACTTGCATTTAACCATGAGACAGTGAGAATCCTAAACAGTGTACATGTGCTAGGTGATAAGCTCCTTGACAAACTCAGAAAAAGAAAGCTTACCGAGTGTGGAAGCAAGGATAAGTAGCCTAGAAAGAATACAGAGAAATTGTCTGAGCAGCCAGGGAGTAGGTTGGAAAAGCTAAAGTCCTGATAGAATTAAATCTGGCCAGAGACTCAAGGGCAGCAAGGAAAGATTCTAATGATATGCTGGTGATAAAAAGAAGGTTAAGGAAAACGTGGGCCCTCTCCGGAAGGAAATGGGAGAGCTGGTTACCCAGGATGTGGAAAAGACTGAGGTACTCGACAACTTTTGCCTTGGTCTTCAATGGCAAGTGCTCCAGCCACACTGCCCAGGTTGCAGAAGGCAAAGGCAGGGACTAGGAAAGGGAAGAACTACCTGCTGTAGGAGAACATTTGGTTCAGGGCTATCTAAGGAACCCGTAGTTGCACAAGGACCTGATGAGATGCATCCGCAGCTTCTGAGGGAACTGGCGGATGGAGTGGCTAAGCCACTATCCATCATGTCTAAGCAGTCATGGCAGTCCATGAAGTTCCCACTGACTGGAAAAGGAGAAACATAATGCCCATTTTTAAAAAGAGAAAAAAGGAAGCCCCAGGGAACTATAGGCCAGTCAATCTCACTGTGGTGCCAGGGGAGATCATGTAGCAAATCCTTCTGGGAACTGTGCTGAGGCACGTGGACAATAAGAGAGTGATGGCTAGCAGCCGACATAATTCCACAAGGGCAAATCATGCCTGTCAAATTTGGTAGCCTTCTATGATGGGGCTACAGCATTGGTGCATGAGGAAAGAGCCACTGACATCATCTGTCCAGGCTTGTGCAAAACATTTGACACTGTCCCACATGACATCCTTGTCTCTGAACTGAAGAGGCATGGATCTTATGGGTGGACCACTCAGTAGGTAAGGAATTGGCTACATGGTCTCACTCAAAGAGTTGTGAACAACAGTTTGATATCCAAGTGGAGACTGGTGATGAGAGGTATTCCTTGGAGTTTGATATTGGGACTGGTGCTGTTTAACGTCTTTATTGGCAACATGGGCAAGTGGGATTGCACCCTCAACAAGTTTGCCAATGATACCAAGCTGAGTGGTGTTATCAACATGCAGGAGGGAAGGGATGCCGTCCAGAGGGACCTTGATACACTTGAAAGGTAGGCCAATGCAAGCCTCATGAAGTTCAACAAAGTGAAGTGCAAGGTTTTACGGTTGGTTTGGGGCAGTCCCAAGCACAAATACAGGTTAGGCAGAGAAGCAATCCAGAGCAGCCCTGAGGAGAAAGAGTTGGGGTGTTGGTTGATGAGAAACTGAACAGCTGTTGACCACAACTATCTGAGTGAGACCATCCAGAGAGCATTGTGTGCTCACAGCCCAGAAAGGCTACAGTATGCTGGGCTGCATCAAAAAGAGCGTGATCAGCAGGTTGAGGGGGGAGATTCTCCCCCTCTACTCTGCTCTCATGAGACCCCACCTTGAGTACTGCATCCAGCTCTGGGCCTCCAACACAAGAGGGACTTGGACCTGTTGGAGGAAGTTCAAAGTAGAGCCACGAAGATGTTCAGAGGGCTAGAGCACCTCTTCTTTGAATAGAGTCTGAGAGAGCTAGGGTTGTTCAGCCTGGAGAGGAGAAGGCTCTGGGGAGACCTTAGAGCAGCATAACAGTACCTAAATGGAGCCTACAAGAAAGCTGGAGGAGGGACTTTTTACGAAAGCCTGTAGTGACAGGACAAGGGGAAATGGCTTTAATATGAAAGAGGGGAGATTTAGATTAAATATTACGGAGACGTTCTTTACTGTGAGGGTTGTGTGACACTGGTACAGGTTACCGCAAGAAGTTGTGGATTCACCATCCCAGGAAGTGTTCAAGGCCAGGTTGGATGGGGCTTGGTGCAACCTGGTCTAGTGGAAGGTGTCCCTGCCCATGTCAGGCCCCTTCCAACCCAACCCAACCCATTCTATGATTCTCTGAACTCGGGAAGAAGCAGAAGGGAGGGGAGTAAGTTAGGAGGGTTACTACAGAAGAAGGTCATTATCCTCTCTTAAACTTAAGTAGATTTAAGGGAGAGAGAACTTGAATGAAGCTTCCTGGAATGTAATGTTCACAGGGGTTATGTTACAGTCCTTTTGGTTAGCTTTATAAACAGCAGCTCAGAATTAGTGTTAGAAGAAATTGGTTGCTTGAGTGTTCAGGGATTGTGTAGGAATAAAAAAAAGGTCCATCATTACATGATATAGACGTAGGACATTCCCAGTTAAAAATGGAGTGGTATAAATAGACACAGTTTTAATTCTGTAATTTTGTTATATCTGAATGTTTTAGTTTACAGTCTTAATATTGTTTAATATGCGTAAGAATGAAATAGCACAGGAAATCTTTTATCTGTTGCAAACTTCTACATTGCAAATGTTTCATTGCTAAGCTTCCTCAATTATAATGCTTTTGTTAAATTGGAAAATACTGTCTCCTTTTGCAAGAGGCTCAGGGAAAGATTTGTAATTCTTTCTCTGTATGTAGCTTGTGGAGTGTTTTCATTTTAGGGTTACTTTTATGCAAGTCCTGTTCATGTTCTGCGCAGTCTGTTACTTACGTTTCTTTCCCTTTGACACCAGTAACTCATTAGAAGGCAAAATACTAACTGTTGAAAAATATTGATTTTACATCCTTGTTAAATCACAGCTTCTACAAGATAAACTTTGAAAAATTTATTTCTTTTTGCATGTTCACAGCTTTCAGCAGAAAGCATTTTTCTTGGTTGTACAGATGGTTATTTTAGTCCAATTTTTGTTGGTGGCCGCTTTCCCAGTCCTTAGAATATACAGCCATCATCGTGTAATGATTTGATTTATTTTCTTTTTCCTGGCTCTCTATTTGAGTCTCTTAAAATGTGTTCTGGAAGCTCCTTCCGCATTCGGCTAAAAGTTACTCTGTCTCCCAGGGTTTGTACAGCCGCCTTGGAGGCCATTTCAACTGTTTTGTAATAGTGTTAATGGATGTGTATTTTAGTAGTATCCTATGAAGGGATTAATTTGTGAGTTTGCAGATGCATTCTAAATTCCTGTCTAGTTGCCTGCTGTCTTAGTGAAGCCAAAACTGTTTTATAGAATAAAACCTTTTTTCACTTAGTGCTTTTCACTTCAATGATAAAAACAAATCAAGCTTTATCTTTTTTTTTTTTCCTTCTGTATCAAAAGAAAAGAATGATTACATCACCTTTAGTATCTGCTGCTAAACCTCTTTAGAGGACAGACTTTGACTGCGTAGTTATGTTTTGCTTGCTAGAAACTGGGCATCTATTGCTAAAGGTCTCGCCAATAAGTTAAGAGCCAGAGTTGAGTTTCTTTACAGAGTTTTGCCAAATTCTTCTGACACTTTATGAAGCAAAATGGACACAGGGCTTTCAAATCCAACAAAGGGTCACTGTTAATAAAGGATTGCTTAATAAAGGCTGTTCAACAAAGGAACACTTCAGCAATATTCTTGGAATGGATGAAAAGCTGGTCTGGTATTTGGTTTGTTGGTTTGGTTGGGGTTTTATTTTGGGGAGTGGTGGTTATTTTTTTTTCTGAGGTATGTTGTTTTACATCACCTCTTTGTCTCTAAAACCATTCTACTTGGTCAAAGGAGAGTTTGTTTTGCTTTAAGGTGACTTGAGATGTTTATAATGCTTTCTAGAACCTACTTTTCGTCTGCCTTTTTTTACAAGTTTTTTAATTCCTGTGGCTGTGTGTTTGCATGCGGTAGTTCCAAATTTTATTTGCAGTTTTGTAGGGGTTCGGTGAGCAAACTGCATTTATTGCAAGCAGGTATTGTTGCTCATTAAAAGGGGGGTTGTGGGGTGAGGTGGAAATCTGGTCCAAAGCTTGGAAGACATATGGTGCAACAATAACACCGGCCTATGGAAACCCCTTTGTGAAATCTCCAGGTGCATAGCTTAGCTTGCAAAGTCACTTGTTAAGAGTTGAACAGGATGGGGATGAGTGGAGATCTGTAGCTCTCTATGGTTTTCCCCTTAAACTTCTTAATGATGGAAAAGCTCATGTATTTTCAGAATTACTTGCCTCTTAGGAAAAATTACAGTCTTAAGCTAGTAACTTAGAATTATTATTGATCACAAATAATTTGCTGTGTCTAAGTGATACATAACAGTCCATGAGTTCACTGTACATTAATGCACAGAAATTGTGAAAGTGACTATAAAATGTTTACTTTGAGGTGAATGCTTTATCGTATTTTGTCATCTTATGCCACACCCCTTAGCACTTCAAATAATGTATAGACTAAATATATTAATAGCAAGTTTTAAACTGCATTTTTTTAAAGATTACACTTACAACATTTTTAAGTGTGATGAAATGTCTGAGGTTATATGGAGTGCTGTAAAATCTACCATTTATTGTACTAAACCTTTATGGTTGAGCAACTAACAGCCTCTGCAGTGAAAATACTAAATCAGGATGACTATAATTTGTACATCACGCTCCAGAGAGAAATTTACCTAGTGCACAGATATTCAAAGGCTTCTACTTCAGGCCTATTATTTTATAGGCAATGTCAGAAAACTAATTTTTTTTTATAGAACTGTAATTTTTATTTAGTTTAAATTTAGTTCTGTCAGTTATAGCTATTTTTGAAGTAGTTTCTGCTCTGTTTTGAATAGCTCTTCTTTTTCCTAGAAAAGTACAGATAAAATCAATAAATCTTAACATGAAGTCATCTATAACTAAAATACAAGTTATTTCTGTGCTGCTAAAGACTGCAGTGTGCTTGCTTGCTTCTGTTGACTTGGATGTTTTGAGAACCTCATATTTTTCTTATTTTATCCATAAGTCTGAAATTGGCCTGTATTTTTTTCTTACTGTTGCTGTTATGCTTTATGTTCAGTATATGTTCACTATTAGTAGGGTTTTTTTTTACGTGCCTTTATACATGCCTTATTTTCTTTATATATTATTATTTTTCTTTCTGCTGACATTTGTGAAACCAAGGAGAATGTTGAAATGAAGATGTATTTTGCTCTGAACAGATTTGGTTTGAAGAATGAATCCTGTACCTACCATTTCTATAATAATACTTACTATATAGGTTAAGACCTTTTTGAGTAGAAGTGAAAGTAGTTTGAAAGACTTTAGGATGTGTGATTTTAGTGCTTCAGTTAAATTTTACTACTTTTGCAGGCATTCGAAGTTGTAGATGATGATGATGATGATGATTATTATTATTATTACTATTATCCTTACCAAACTTGAAGTCTTGCAAATATGTATTCTGTTTCTGTTAATGTTGGGCCTTCCTTGAGGCTTCCTTGGTTTGTAGGTCTGTTTCTGGAAAATACTCTGTTTCATTTGTTTGGTCATCTAGGTTATCACAGCTGCTGCCAAGGGGCAGTTTTCCTTCTTTCCTTCCTGTAAGGTATCTTAATGTATTTGACTAGTACTGTATTTTCAGAAGAGCGTGTTTTCTTAGCTGATGGTTTAGTGGATGTTACAGGCATTATAGGCATATAAAAGAGCAAATTCTCACTATACTTTTAAGTATTTTTTTTCTCATCCTTTCTACCATTCTTGTGATCAGCCTTCACCTGGGATTAGCTGACTGTGTAGCATACTATGATGATCACACTTTTTCAGCTGACACAAATTCATCTCTTGGAAGACGCCTTGGGTAAAGATGTAGTATAACATTAGTTGCTTGGAGAGCAGTGGGCACTGGGGATGACTAGAGATGAGCTGCAGAAGTACATGGTATGACTGTAAGGGGAGGAGAAGGAATGGGATCTCTCCTTCTAGCGTCAGAAGTGTTACCTTGGTTGAATGTTTTAATCTGTACTTTTTCAAAGAATTTTTGAACTTCTGTCCATCAGACTGGAAGTGGAAAGATTTTCGAATAAGTTGTTCAGCTCTCTTGATTGAGAGGGATTAACTCAAAACCAGAGCTTTGAGACAAAAGAAACCCTGCCCTATGTTCGTCTAAGCCAGACTTGAGGCAATCTTTGAGAAACCTGGGAAAGAAAACTACTTGGTGTAATACGTGGTTGTGTCAAAATGATGCTATTTGCATAGATTGGTATTTCTGTATTTTAGTTCTGTCTTATTTATGGTATGTTTTCAAGTACTAATCCTTGTCATTAGATAATAAATTTTATGTATTGGAGGAAAGAGGGTTGTGTGTGTGTGTGGTTTGTGGCTATTTTAAAGGATATCTGAAATATGTAGCAGTCTGGAAAGAAATCTCCTAGTGGCAGTTTTAAGTGCAGAGATAGTTATCCAGCCTGAAGATGTAATTGGTGTAAGTGAAGAAGTGCATGGACATGTTGGATCTGTAGGATGCATTTGTCACAGGACTTGCTTTAAATTGAAGTGACTGTAGCAGAAGTTGTGGAACAATCTGACAGAGCGAATAAATTTCCAGGACAAGATGGTGTGCACAGGGGAGCTTTTGGGAGAACTCAAGGATGAAGAAGTCGGATGGTGGATGTCTGAAGTCTTGCCTAGAATGAACTTGGTTTCTGAGGACTGGCAGGATGGCAAATGCTGGTGTTCATAAGCACATAAACTTAAACTTAAACAGGGGAACTTTAGGTTAGATCTAAGGAAGAAGTTCTTCACAGTGAGGGTGGTGAGGCACTGGGATAGGTTGCCCAAGGAAGTTGTGAATGCTCCAACCCTGGAGGTGTTTAAGGCCAGGCTGGACAGAGCCTTGGGCGACATAGTTTAGTGTGTGGTGTCCCTGCTCATGGGAGGGGGGTTGGAACTAGATGATCTTAAGGTCCTTTCCAACCCTAACTATTCTATGATTCTATGAGGAGTTTAGGAGAACTACATGGTTCCAAGTCTGATGTTTGTATTGAACAAATCAGTAGAATTTATAATAAATGTACCTCACACCTAGATAAAGAGAAAGATGTACTCTGGAATATTAACATCTCCTGTAATGAGAAGCTCTTTCCCACAAACTTTGGGTTTTTCAGAATCGGCAAATAGGGATGATCATGTTGATATGATGGGACTGGTGCTTTTCCAAAAGCCGTCTCTCAGTCCCTTTCCAAAGGATTTGATGAAAATAGTGTGTCAGCCTGAAATGGAAAATTATCGTACGAACAGCTAACTTGCTGAAGAATAAGAAGTGGATGTGGAAGTAAATGGTTAGTCTTAGTGGAGTGGCGTTTGAGAGACCTGAAATGCACAACATATTTCTTCATAATGTGTACAACATTGTGAGTGTGAGTTGCTTGATATGTAATAAGGAAGAGGGTGAAGTCAAGAATTTTGGAAGAAGTTTATGAAACTAATAATTGGGCAGTAAAGTGGCAGAAGCAGTACATTGAAAGTTGTATCGGGGATGATGACAATTCTGTCTTCATATATGAGATGATGGTCACTGAGCTGACCAGAAATCTTCAATTAGTACAAGTGGTAAAGAGAGATAAGTATTAGGAATTGCTAGGAAAACGGTAGGAAACAGAACATCATTATCCCACTATGCAGATTTGTGACTTGTCTGTCTGTTAAAGGCTGTTTGAGTTTTGGTGGTCTTATCTCAGAATTTTTTAGCGTAATAAGGCTGGAAAGAGCTCAGAAATTATTATGGTGGCACAAAATGACTTTTGTGTGAAGAGTAATTAAGTAAAATATGAATCTTCCATCTGGCAAGAGACCATCTAGGTTTCTACATAATTACACACTAAAGAGAGGGTAGGTAGGGATTGATTACTGCTTGTTTCAGTGTAAGAAAATGCAGAGCATCAAATGAAGATAGCAGGAGCTGTGCTCAAAACAGATGAGATGAAGCATTCTTTATGGAAGAGAGCTTTGTACTGTGAAACTTTGTTGTGGATGCCAAAATTTTGTGATTCAAAAGGAAAACATGCTGTTTTTGTGACAGAGAAGTATGAAGCTGTATAGAAAGCAGGTCTTTCTAAGTAAGGAAGTGTCCAGCTATACAAGGAGTTTCCTAACTTGAGGATAATTTGCATCTGCAGATGGCTATGATTGGAGAATAGGCTACTTGGCTAGATTGGCCTGATCCACTTACTCGTGTGGAAGAGGGAATTTGCAGTTGTGTGGCCCTTTAAGAGAAGGAAGGATAGATAGGAGGAGTGCTTGCTGAGCTTTTTTTGCAGATCTTTTTAAAAGACTGCATTGAGAAGAAGGATCAATGTGCTGGAATGATGTCTGGGAAAGGTGACAAGACATGGGAGAAGTGAACTTGTGTGAGTGGCTGAGGGTGGTGGTAGAGGAGGCGGGAAACAGGCAATATGCTACCTGGTTTTGAAAATCAAAATGCGTATAGAAGAACAGAATGTTGAATGCATAGACAGGTTGTTTAGTATCATTATTTATTATGCCAATTCTAGTGTTCTATTATAATTTATTATTAGGGTACTTTCATATGTTAATTACATAAGGTTGCATGCTACTTAGGGCACATAACAGAAAATCCTCTTTATCTCATTCACAATCTTTTAAGCAGTGCTGTTGTATACGCCTCAGACAACGAGCTAAGCATGGTAGTTTGATGTAAAGGCTGTTAAGCAGAAGATGTACACCAGAAGTGTAAGCTGCAGCAAATAACTTGTTACCAAACCTAAAATATGTTGTTCTTGTCTGGTTTTGTTTACAGGATCCTGAGTAACAATAAAATAACAGAGTTGAAGAATGGCTCTTTCTCTGGATTACACCTTCTTGAGAGATTGTAAGCACTTAAGAAGCTATTTTCACTTTAAAAATAAGTGATACACTGTTTATGTTTCATTAATAATTCTGAAAACAAAATGTCTTATTCAAGAGTTGTGTTCTTTATTTTGAAGTATTTTCATTTGTGTGCATTTGAAGAGTTAACATACTTAAGTATTTTCTTCAAGAATACGAATGTCATGTAACAGCATAAAGGGATAATCTCACTAGTGGTTGTGATTAGGACAGTTTCTGTGGGAAGTTCAATGGCATATTACACCAGCTGGATGTGTTTTGTTGTTGTTAGTCTCATAACATGAAACCTTACGTTCTAAAGAAAACTATTTCTTTAATTTCTTATGAAGTGTCAAACCGTTTGTTGAACAATAGTAAGAGATATTTGCATGGGAAGCAGATGAAGGCTAAATTCATTGGAAGTTTGTTGTTGACATTTACTTTAACAGTTTTGCTCCTTCACAACTTTAGTATATACTGAATGCATGGGGGAGGAGAACGGGGGCAAAATCTGATGGGAGGAACTTCTTGGACATGTTTTGCTTCCTGTTTTCACTTTCCCTTTCAGATGATGTATTGCCTGTGGCATAAGAAGCATTTTAGCTTCTGTTACAGTCAGCTTTTTTCCAGCTGGTAGAAGGTCAGGATTGGCAGGTTGATCTACCTGGGAGCAAGCAGAAACTTTAGAGATAAGGATTTTTCTAGGCCATTTGACTGGGAAAGTCGCCAGCTTCATAATCATCTCACAACATCTAGGAAGTGTTCCAAATGAAATTTGGCTTCAGGGGATTAAAAGTATTTTATTCTTTCTCTAAAACTTGAAGGCTGCAATCCTGGTCACCTGGCCTAAATAAATAAGTTCAAACACTTCCACCACTCCATCCCCAACATGCCAGAAGAAAGATTTGTTTTCTGCCCTGGCAGATGAGCTTTATTGTAGAAATAAGCCAGTGTGCCAAAGAAGCAAGGTTATCAGCAGTGATGACATTCTAGATCTATGCACATTCTTTTGGCATCCTTGCTTAGGTAATAAAGGCATCTGCTGACAGTTGTTATTTGTTGTAACTCGTTACAATTTTCAGACAGGAAATACTTGAAACTCTAATTAGTTTGAAGTGATAATTTACATTTGCTCTATGAATCCAAATCTTAATTTTCTTTAAAATCAGAAGAACCTAGCTTTGTTCCATTTAACTCTGTCATTTTTAAGGATTTTTTAGGTTATTTTAGTATCTTCCCTTTTCATGAACAAAAAGAAAGCAATTAAAGAAGTCATCATGTTTTGAGCATTTAACATGATCTGTTATAGCAGTATTTTAGAGGATATTCAGTTTCATCTGAAGGAGATGTCATGCTTTATGTACACTGGTGTAAGAGTTAATACATCAGGAAATGATTCTAAATGACCTGGTGCCTTCATCATGAAGGAAGGAATAACTAGCATGACACACTAGTCATTAGTGACCTTCTCTTTTTTTTTTTTTTTCTTTTTTTGTGTGTGCATGACTTATTTAAAAACAGTATCTATTTAACCATAGTAAGATTGAACTTTTCTGCTTTAAATGTTCTTGTGACCCTGAACAGAAGCTACTACTGTAATTAAAATAATTTTTCAAACTTAAATGGATAATCCTTAGTATGAGAAAAATTGAAAGCCACTGTAACTTTTCAATTTTAACATTATATTAAGCGGATTCAAATTACACTCCTTAAGGTACACGGTGATAACTTGTATGCCTTTAAAATTGGAGGTTTTGACAGTTTCTTGATTATTTTAATTTTTTCTTACTACTTATACGTCCCCTTGTTTCTTTGAGTGTTTTCTTCCTTTGTAGATATGCTCTTTTCCCTACTCTTATTTTAAGAAAGGAAACAAAGATAAAGAAGTTCACTCAGCATTTAAATGGTTCATTCAGACAGTAGCATTGTCCCTTAATATTACTGCTTACTAGGGGAGAGATTCTGTATGCATTTAATGCTTGCATGTTCATTCCTTGTAATATTATACTTCCCAACAAATATTATTTGCCATTTCTCTTTAATAGTTTTCGGAAAGAGTTTAGGTGTACAGATATAATTAAACAAAACCTTTAAAAGAAAATAAATCATACTAATGTCAGGAACATGTATCAGCATAATAATTAGTTTTAATTGCATTTTAATCAGTATTTGCATCCTGAAATACAGATTGACTATTTTGTAATTCGTGTGTTAACACACTAAACTTGTTTTTTCCTGTTTAGTTCTTGGGCATCCTAATGAAAATGTACATATTTTTTAATGGTTTCTGTTATTTTATCAGTTCTTCAGATAAACTTGGGGATATGATATCTGCAGCTGGCAAATTATTGCCCTTTAGGTTTTTGTTTTACTCAAACATTATCTTCTGACCTCATCCCTATCCGACAATTATTCACTGTTACTGTTGCAAGGGAGAAATTGTTTTATTTGTTGCTTGTATGCCCCAGAATTATGGGGAAGTACATTAAAAATGCTGCCCCCAAGTAAGAATTTCAAATCTGTTTGTTAGTAACTTTGTGTACGTATGTTTATTAAAATGTAAAATTTGGTAATGCATTATTTTGTAAACAGGGTGATAAGATTACCAAAACAAATTTTTGTTTTACTGGATGGTGAAATGTTTGTTAATTATAGCATAGTCATTTTCTGCTTCATCAGCACCTACTCTTATAGCAAAAAAGTCATCCAAGTAACAGTAAGCAGATCAAAGATTTTAAGTGCCATTAAGTGATAATTAAAGTGTCTGTACAAAAAGATGTTAAATATTTGAATCTCCATTGAGTTTGTTAATGCTATGTTTTGCTATGAATTTCCTGCCGAGTAACTTCTTGCACAACTAATTTATGACAGTTAATTTTTCATTTTGTAGATACTTGACGTCATATAGTATTATTCAAACTTTACCAGTTTAGAAGCAAACTGCTGTCTTCCATCTGGAAGCTAGTCAATGCTGCCAGGTTTTTTTTTTTGTTTTTTTTGGTTTTTTGCAAGGATAAGAAAGATTATGTATTTGTAAAGTACTGTTCTTAATCATACATGAGGGAGAAGGGAGGAAGAGACAGGCTTGGGATTTAGTAAGATACTTAGATAGCAAAAGAGGGGTTTGGTATTTATTGAACTACAAATAATGGTGAGGGTTTACCAAAGTATTTTTAGGATATACTAATATACCTTTGAAAAGGGAAAATATGCAGTGTGAAAGGAGGATTATTTGTAGGCAGTCTTATTTTTGTCTCCTGTTTTTACAACCACAGTCTACAGATATATTGGATGCTTTAAATAAAAATAGAAGCATCTAATAGTTTTTCAGAGAGTAATAATTTCTGATTTTAATTCTTGCTGTGATAGTGCAGCAGAGCAGGTGAAAAGATAGATCTGAGTTCTCTTAGTGGTTCATCTGAATCTTTTTTTTGAAGTTGTTAAAAGAGATTGGAAAGTATTGGTATTTCTTTTTTGAATATCACTGAGCAGAGAAACAGTTCAGGAATATTCATGAAGTTGTTTTCTGCTCTAGCTTTAGTTCTGGTTTTGATTCTGAAAGCATCGTCTCTGTAGCTGTGTTTTTTTCAGGAGGAGACCATGAGTGTTAGGCTAACAAAATATTTACTTTTCCCATCCTCACCTTCTTCTCAGATAATTTCCAAAAGATGAGTGGTGCTGGTGGGAAATAGGTTTGTAGTCTCTGGTAAAAAAAAAAAATCTGTGCTGTGAAACTGAATGCTTTGGAGTATTCTGAACTGTTGGAAGTAAGTATAGAAATTATTTGAGGGAAACAAAAAGGTTTTCTGGTCTAGGTTTCAGCTTTTGTTAATTTGCAGAAATGTCTCAAGCGTTCTCATTTTTAAAACTTTTTTTGCATTACATCTTCAAGAAATTTTTGCGTTTGTAGTTCATCAGTGCATGTCACAGGTGATTTGATGGGGTAAGCACAAAATAGCAAAGTGACCTAAGTTGCTGTTGAATTCTTTAGATGCAAGGGGACTTCAGAAGCATATGTGAGAGCTTTTCAAAAAGTTAAGAGATTATTTTTAGTAATGATGTTTTAATTTTCCTTTGGAAAATGTCCAGGTCTCAGAACTGTCTACTGGGGAGTTGTAATATTACCCTAACTGCAACACTTTTCTAATGGGTTTCTTTTGGACATATTTTCTTTTATTTAGACAAATAGGTGTCTATGACTGTATCCTGTTGGTTGAGCTTTCCAAAGAAAAATGATTAAAATCCCATGGCTAGAAATGAATAGTTTGTATAAATGTATTTGTATGTGTTAAAACCAATGGAAACTTCAAAGCCAAACACAACTGTCTAATGAGATTGTCTCCCCCACCTGTCTTTTATATGAGAATCCTCTCAATCTGTTGGTTTACCCACAATTGTCATTTCTTCATTTAGAAACTGTCTTAGATCCTGGAGTCCTGGCAGTTGCACCAGCCTGTGTATCAACAGCTTTTACTGTTTCAGAAGAGCTGCCAGACATGTCAGCGCTATGTTAATTTTGAGATCTTTAAATATCTTATTTCACAGTTTTCATCTGCTAATACTTTTTGATAGATGGATACATAGCTAGTGCTTACTAATGGCTGCCACTGGGGGGGGGGAAATCCCCAGAGACTCCACAACTGTTGTAGATGCTGACTGAGAAAATGCTGACAATTTGGGCTTTCAGGGTATTGGGTTTTTTTACAATTACTTTAGTATGGTGTTTCGTTAATGCTTTGCTGTCTTATTTGAAAATACAGAATACACACCAAGTTTTATAAAAACATGATATTTTTTGGCATTTCTTTTTAAAAGAGAATTTATCCATTCTAGTGTAATTATCCCTCTGGAACTGGTATTAAGGAGGAGACAAAAAAGCAAAAACTTACTTAAAGAATAGACTAGTTAGTACTATCAGCTATTCTGATAAAATGTATAAACAGTTTGTGGAAATAGTAAAACTCTTGCTTTTAGTTTTAAAACTTTACACTGAAGCAGTGGATTTAAAAAAGAGATATATCAGGGTGTATGCTTCGAATTTAAGTAATTAAATTAATGTTCGCTGATAATCTATAGGCTAGTGGATTTCCAAGGCATGTTGTCCAGGTTTTTTCTCCCTGAGTATTTTCCACAGTGAGATTTTAAGTGGGAGTTACATGATTTTAAACTGAAATTTTAAATGTGCAGAGTAAGTACCATTTTTCTTCCCTGTCCCAAAGACTGATGGTAAATAAATGATGAATAACATTTAGTATTCTCAAATTTGTCATGGTCTTCATACTGCAGAAAGAGGCTTAAAAACATGATAGTTATTCAGGCTGCCGATACTGCTTTCTAAGTAGTTGGCAGCCCCTGCCTCTGTACAGGGCAAGAAAAGCAAGTTGAGATGAGTGTGTATGTGACATATTTTTATTGAAAATTTAAAGTATTTGAAGTATTTATTTAAAAATGTTTACTATGCACAGCATTGAAGGGGGTGATCCATGTGCCATGACACTGTCTGTTGTACCATGATTTGTTAATCTGTCTGCAGGAAATGCTATTGTGAAATCTTGGATGAATTTATGTTTTCACTCATGCATATCTGTGTGATGCTAGACATAATCCTCTTGTGCTCTTCTCTTTTGGGCAGAATTATTAATGTTGTGATAGGCTTAGGAGATGTTTTTTTCTACCCTTGTATACTAAAACATTGTCTTCAGTTGAAATTAGTGATTTCCTTTTCAAACGCAGAATGTTCAGATTTTTTTTTTTTTTTTTTTTTTTTAATAAGTGCCTGCAAAATTTCAGATAGTAAAAATCTTGGCTTCCTAAGAAGGTGGAAATAAGTTTAACATTCGTGCAGTGATAAAAGTTTGTTCAAAACTGTAGAAGCCGACAGATACTTTCTGTGACCTTTCAAATTAAGCTGTATCTGCAAAATGGATTGAATTAGGAGTTAAAACTCCTATATCACTTGCACAATTAATTAAGCAGTTTAATGACATAGTTACCTCACATTTCTCCTTACAATGTCCTAGTCTGGAAACTTAAGATTTAAAAATCTGTGCTCTGAGATTTTCACCAGCTTTACTTGGGATTTTTCAGCCAGGGCTTTGCTTTTGTACCAGTAACCAGTGGTAACTTTCGATGTTGTGTTTGGTGTATTTTTAGGATCTTATTTTGCTTCTTTTGGTAGGTGTTGGGCACTGCTAAAAAACTTGAAAATGGGTAGGCTGAAGAAGACAACACTGTGCTAAACAGTATAGTACTGTGTAATGAGCAAATGTTACACCCTGAGCAGCTGTAACCTACTGGGACACTGGCAAAGTATCTTTGACTCTGTACTCTTTCATGTGATAGGAACTGGTGTAGGAATATTTAATGGAATACACATGCTGTTTATATTCCTCTTTCTAGTTAAAATACAGATCTTCAAACTTTGAAAAATACTATTAGAGAAAGTAGAAATGTGTTGCATGGGTTTTGTTGTTTTTTGCAGTTTTCAAACAAGATTTTCAAACAAGTTAAGTGTACATTCATGTCTGTGTATCTGTTTCAAAGGGTAGTTTGTGTAAATGTAATGTCTTCATTTTTTTCCACAGAGACCTCAAGAACAACCTTATTAGTACGATAGATCCAGGAGCTTTTCTGGGTCTTTCATCTCTGAAAAGACTGTAAGTAGTATATCTAACTAGTCAGTTTAAACAAAACAACCCCTTAGAAGTGGAGTAAGTCTTAGGTTCTGTAAATTTAGGCAGCAAAGCTAATATATATGAAAAGTTGAATATGTATATACTGTCTATATACATACATATATTTACGTATGAAACAAAATTTGCTTTCAGCCTTATGACTGAAGAACATCCACTGCTTGCGGCTTGGCAGTCTCATTTGTTCTTACTGACAGTCGTGTTTTATTCCTCCCTTTTTGTGTTTCAGTGACTGAAATGTCACTGGGTGAACATTCTTTCGGAGCTTTGATGCCATCAAGTCTTGCTTTCTTAAACGTTAACCTCCTTATGACCACCCCCCCACCCCCCCAAAGGTCATGGTGGAATACATTGTCCCTTGCTATTAATACTACAGTGGAGTTATAGCACTGTTAATGCTGCATTATTGAAGGTTGTGCCAACATTCCCGTTAACACATTTTTTTGGGATTTATACCTTAGCTGTAAAAATTCTGTCCCAGATGAAATGTGAAAACCAAGACATCAGCATGATGGCCTCCCCTCACCCAGTCCCCCCCTTTCACTTTTCAGATTTTCAGAATAGTTGGGACAGCTTTTAAGTCTTAGTGATTTTGCCGCTTTACCCGTCCTCTGCTGCCTCTAGTCAGCATACAGCTTTCCTTCTTAAGTTTTTGTAGTATATATGTTCATTTGTCACTGAGCAGATGATGTGGCACACTTAAAAGGAAATTTTATTGGTAATTGCACCTGAAAAGTAAAGCTGAAGGACCAATTCTGGATCATTACTGCTTGCAAGCTTTATTTTTATTCCTTTAAAATGCTTTTGGCAATTTGATTTAAGACCTACATTGTAAAATATGTAATATTTAAATATTTATGTAAGTGTAAATACAGAAGTGGTCCTATTTATGTACAATAAATGCACCATTATAGGGGTCTCTGGCATGTTAAATTAAGTGATGTAGCGCATGTAATGAATATACTGTACAAATATGAAAATTTACTTTTAGTGATGTAAGCCAAGCCTGTTCTAAGGGGATTTACTGGTAAGGCAAGGCTCATTTAACGGTGTATGGGCAAAGCATTATTGCTGTAGAAATGGAATAAGGACTCTATGTGCCTGTGTACACCCTTACAGCAGTACCATTTGGGTTTTGCTGAAAAAGACTAGATGTAGATATGGTTCAATCTTAAGTATTTCAACTAAAATTAATGATTCTGTTTGCAGACTATGTCATTTGAAAATAAAACAATTTTTCCTTTTTTGTTGCTTTTCCTATTTGTAGAGACTTAACTAATAACAGAATAGGCTGCCTGAATGCAGATATATTTAGAGGACTTGTAAATCTTATTAGATTGTAAGTATGATTTGTTGTGTATAACTTCTTCTTTAGTCTTATGTACGCTGACAATCTTTGTTTCAATGGGAGTAGTTTGTTTTAAGCATGTGCTTGAAAGACAAGCAGTGTGGCCATGAGGGCGGGTAGCAGGGACAACCCAAACCATCCCTACTCAGCGCTCTGTCTGCTTTGCAGACATTTCCCAGTTTCTTAGGTGTAGCAGGGCAAGGGGGTGGGATTAGCAGACCATACAAAGTGTTTTCCTTACAAAATATTTCAGGGTTATAGGATCATTTAATATCCATGCCTTCTACCATGGCATCAGTGTGGTAGTGTTTTGCTGGCTCTCTTGCATATTTTGTAGTTCTTGATTTACTTCAAGAAGATAACATGTAAGATTATGGATTGCTAGTGTCTTAGGCAGTGTCTTCACCAATAGCAAAGTGGGATGTATGATATTCTCAAAAAACATTCTGCTAGCTTGAACATGGTTCTTAAAAGCATGTTAATAGCAACACAGCAGTTCACTGTTTAAAATTAACTTCTTGAAATGTATGCTGAACATGTGCTAGTTGTTGCTTTAAATAAAAATAAAGTATTTGCTTTCAATCTTTGTTCCCAGTCTTAATTCTTCAGCTAAAAAAGAATTATTGGGGAACATGTAATTTTGGGATTTTGGTAGGCTATCAGACCTAATTATTATTCATACAGTCTTGTAACAGTGTCATAATAGTATCTTGTGTGTTTTAAAATAATGTTATGTTGAAGAGGTTTTTTGTTTTGGTTTTGGTTTGTTTTTTTTTTTTTAATTTCAAATGTTAGTTGCTTGTTCATGAGTTCAAATCACGATGCTTTTGCTTCTTAGGAATCTTTCTGGAAATCTGTTTTCTACACTTACACAGGGAACATTTGATCATCTTGGTTCACTAAAGTCTCTGTAAGTAGTTACTGCATCTAATCTTAATTTGCATCATCATTTGTGTTCTTAACAAAAACCATTTCACATACACCTGCTCGTACTAGCTATACTTCTACATTTTTACTTTTAAGCCTCTTAACAGTGGTTTCTTTATCTGAATAAGTGCAAGGGAAATGCATGTATGGGTATTTGGACGTTTATATAATTTCCCTCAAAAGATGATCAGTATGTGGTAACTTAGTTCCAAGAGAACAAAGCTGTAACTGCATCTGGGCTTCCAAAAGTTTTATTCTGTATGCATCATGTATATGTTATTACTTTATATTAAATAAATAAGAGTTTTGCACCTTTTTATAACAAAGGGAACAAATACTTTTTAAGGAAGTTCTTAATCCTTTAGAACAATATAGTTTTGTTGCGCATAACGGTGTGTACATCCCAACCTCATGTTACTTTTATTTAGTTTCGTGAGTTGTACTCTTGAGTAAGGAAGACAGGAAATGAAAAAAAGAAAATTACCAGTGCTGATGATTAGCTTGCATTTTTCCCTGGTACTCATGACAGTTGGCTTGTGTGGGGACTTTCTCAAAAGCCCCAGTTTCTGGCTTTGACTTTGACCCCGAATTTTTTTTTTTTTTTTTTTTTTGTAAAGGCAGATATTTCTTTTCCTCCTGTGGCTTCTTTTAATTGTTCATAAGTTGTTATTCCTTGTATTTGATTTATGTACAGAAAAGTTGCTGTCCAAGAACGTCATAGGTCTGACAAGAGAACTTGGATACAACCATTGCTATTAAAAATGTGTGTGTCTGGAGGAATTCCTGTGAACAAAGACCAAATGGAGTTTCACAGGAATGTTGATTTAGTGTTTGAAGTGTTCTGCCTGTGATGTTGTGTTATCCTCTAGATATTTGCAAAAAGAAAAAGGAATAATGTTTTCACTAGAGGTAAAAAACAGTGTAGACATAGCCATATGGTTTAATACATTTTTAACTGTTTCTAAACAGATAAAATATTTATGTTCTGTTTTAATTTAGCTGACTGCATCAGTCACTTGTGGGGATATTTGGTGTATCTTTTTAGTAGGAAGTATTAAATTGTACAGAGAAGACATTAGGAATCAGTGAAAAGCCTTGATTTTCATATAAAGCAGAATAAAACTATCATTAAAATTGTGTGAGTAGTGTTTCTAAAAAGAGAAATATGTAAGAGGCTATTTTTATATTTGTTGATTTTACTGTTAAAGCATTTGATTGCTAAAATGAAGCTATGAAATGTGTTCTTAAGTTCTGTTGATGTATATTCAAGCAATTCCTTGTTAATGCTCAATTAAATAATGTGAACTTACTCCATGAAAAAAATTACTAGAAAACTTCATGCGTGGATGTTGCTCATATTTATGGAGAGGATTCCTTTTCTCAGGGAGTGTGTACTTTTGTTCTTAGACCACAGCTTTCAGAAGTATATATATGTAGTGGTAGGCAGCCCCACTGTATTCTGGGGTCTGACTGCTAGTCTCTGTGTTTGTGACAGGCATTGCACAGCTGTTGATGTCAAGCTTTCAGACCTTCGAGTGTTGCATTTTGTCACTGCGAATACCTGTTTTGTGTTGCAGAGAATTTCAGACTGATTATCTTCTTTGCGATTGCAACATACTGTGGATGCATCAGTGGTTAAAAGAAAGAAATATAACCGTACGTGAAACTAAATGTGCCTATCCCAAGTCACTTCAGTCACAGACAGTGACTGGTGTTAAGCAGGAGCTTCTAACCTGCGGTAAGCACTCCTGGCAATGCATACTTGTTTTTTAACATACTCCATATTCTGTTATTATTAGTGGACAAACTTTGTTTCCCTGAAATCCAGTGGTAATAGTGATTCTTTTCCAAAGGCTCATCTTTGGTGGTGATTTAGTGTTGTTTGCTTTGCAAATAAATAAATCGGTGCTCGTGGATGTTAGTCTGTAGAACCTAAGGATGAGTAGCACTCTGTGCAGATAACCTTTTTCACGGTAATCCATGTTTTTCAGGGTTTTTTTTTTTTACCCAGACTTCACAAGAGGAGTTGGAAACTGATAATTTTGTTCCAAAGCCTAGCTATCCAATTTAAGATGTGCACATTATTCCAAGGCCAAATTTCTAAAGTTTAAAGGTCTTCCTTTTATGACTTTCTTTCATACATGATGATTCTGTTGTTGACTAGGCTTCTTGTTTCGATGAAACAATAACCAACTTGCTTAACTTCTTTGTCATAGAGTTATTCTATCAAAATAATAAAACATGTATTTGTGACTGAAATCTTAATAGTGAGAAATTATGAAAAATAAACGCATACGTTTATTTTGCGTTCAAGTTTATATTCTTGCTTCTTTTGGATGTGGGGTAGCAAAAGATTTTTGAAATTTATTACATTAAAGGAATATACTTTTTGAAAAAGAATATGATGAGAATTTGTATTTTGCAATATCCGATGTGTGAAAGATAGCTTTTATATAAATCTTACACTCAGTGTATTTTTCTCCTCTTTTGAAAATTATGTATATGACAGATTCTTGCTATTAATTGTGCTTTTATTTCTTGAATTCTAGAACCGCCACTTGAATTACCATCTTTCTATATGACTCCATCTCACCGTCAGGTTGTGTTTGAAGGAGATAGCCTACCGTTCCAGTGTATGGCTTCATATATTGATCAAGACATGCAAGTCTTGTGGTATCAGGATGGAAAGATAGTGGAAACTGATGAGTCCCAGGGTATTTTTGTTGAAAAAAACATGATTCATAACTGCTCTCTGATTGCAAGGTGAATCCATAAAGAGGAAATGTATTTCACACTCCTTGTTTTCTGCTCTGGTTTAGTGACTCTTTCCATAACCAGTAAGGCCCTCTTATATCTTTGCTGGGTGAACATATGTAGACAGAAATACTCTAATTTCTGGGAAGCAGTCTTTAACTTCACACATCTCTTAAATTGCCTGGATTTGGTCGCCTTTGCTAACTATCAAGTTTGAGGAGGGAGGTCGAGCGATTTGATGAGTCAAACCCACCTGCTTACAGCAGGATTAGCTACAGCAGATTACTCAGGAGACTGTTGCAGGAGAACACTGCAATTACGAAAAAGGTATTTAAGTGAACTACTCATGGATTTTTCCTGTTCGTTTTGAGCATACTATAGTCGGTAATATTGAATATTTCCAGCAGAGATCTGTTAAGTATAATTCATAGAATCATAGAATAGTTAGGGTTGGAAAGGACCTTAAGGTCATCTAGTTCCAACCCCCCTGCCATGAGCAGGGACACCACACACTAAACTATGTTGCCCAAGGCTCTGTCCAATCTGGCTTTGAACACTGCCAGGTTAGAGCATTCACAGCTTCCTTGGGCAACCCATTCCAGTGCCTCACCACCCTCACTGTGAAGAACTTCTTCCTTATATCTAACCTAAAGTTCCCCTGTTTAAGTTTAAAGCCATTACCCCTTGTCCTACCACTAGAGTCCCTAACGAAGAGTCCCTCCCCAGCATCCTTGTAGGCCCTTGGCCTGCAGCAGATTTTCAACTCATTCAGCATTTACGAAGTGGTTATATATCCTGTAGTTGTATTAGTAAATTAGGACTTCTAAATTTTATCACAAATTATGCATTTGGGAAGTTATTTTAGTTTGGGGAACACTTGGGGAATTTGGACTTCTCGTCTCTTCTTTCTGAAGTCAAGGAACTTTTTCCCATGGCTGTTCTTTTTCTTTTTTCTGTCTTCCTACCTCAGCAAAGATAAAAGCTAGAAGAATAATAAAGATTTCTCTGTGAATTACAGTACATTGATTCATAGATAGCTTTTGTTTTGTAAGATCGCTCACAGTTGTATGTAATTGGTTATTTCTTCCATTGTTTTTCTGTACTTTATTCATCTTTTGGTAAAAGCTTATATAAACTTTATTGCAAGACTCTTGGGTTTTATTTGTTTATTTTATCTTCCCAGTGCACTGACAATCTCAAACATTCAGGCTGGCTCCACAGGAAACTGGGGTTGCCATGTACAAACCAGACGTGGGAATAACACAAGGACAGTAGACATTGTGGTATTAGAAAGTTCTGCGCAGTACTGCCCTCCAGAGAGGGTTGTGAACAATAAAGGGGATTTCAGGTTGGTAACCTTAATTTTGTTTTTAACTAAGCTGTCATGCTTTAAAAGCACCTATATGGATAATTGTAAGTGATGTGTAATAGATTATTAACTATACTAAATTAGTATGTGTTGGAAGAAGTGCCCACAACTATACCATGGAATGTTAGACTTTTAGCCTGTTAATTCACATCTTTGGAAGAGATGGAAAGTAAGCGATAATAATTGAAATATATAAATGAAATTACTGGAATAGAGTAAAACTTTTTAGATTACCTGTAAGCTAGAGTTGGACTACATACTGATGGGGGGCTTTCCATCAGATTATCATTCTGTTTTTAAAACCCTCCTGCTCCTGTATAACAAAATCACTATATAATAAGTAGGTTCTCTCTCTACGTTTATATATATATATATATGAAAACTC
>NW_009943058.1:0-6011 GCF_000696875.1 Nestor notabilis | reverse complement strand
TTAGAAGTCTACAGAACTTTTATAGAAACATCAAGTGTTCAAAAATAATCGTATCATAAACTGCTTAATTTCCCCTCTCCCCAAGATGTTTGGATATTTATGTGTGTTTACTCTGCTGACTAGGGTTTGGGTGTAGAAAGGGCCACAAAAAGGTGCAAGCTGTATGAGTCCGAGCCAATGTCAAAAAAAGGCTGCTCTTCTGCAGGTGACAGACCAGCAGCTGATTTTGCTGGTTTTATAACAGCATGTATTGGCTCAAAATCTGGCTGTCTTTGCTTTTGTTTTATACTTAACCACTTCTCATTGAGACAGGGTCAGGGGAGAGCAGATTGTCTTTATTCACTGTTGGTGAAGCAAAAAAGCGAGTTCTGATTAATGTCATTTACTTCTTTAAGCATATAATGATGCTTATCTGATTTGGACCTCGATTTCTAAGCAGTATTCTCCTCTTCATGTAAGGTGGGATCAGTGGTGAAATTCTGTTTCTGCACTGTACTAATTTATTTAATGGCTGCAAATAAGATGAAGCTGATTTAGTAGGAACTAATTGTGAACTTAAACCTGAAATTCTCCTATTTCCCCTGAAGAAGTTTGGTCCTTCAGTGTGATAGATAGAATTAGGTATTTTTGGAATTTAGTAAGATCTTTTCCTTGTGGTAGCAATTCAGGCATTTATATTTGACAGTATTTACTTAATATAAACGTAAGTTCATTTATGATATCTTTATTTTAAACTCATGTACACTCCATAAAAAGCCAGAAGAAATTCCACCACAAAAAACTGCGTTAAGATGGAGTCAAGGTTCCTGATGTCCTTCTTACAGAGCATGTACAAAAAAGATAGGAAGTCACCAGTTAAGGTTCGTTTCGCAAACTTTAGGAATTACTTCCTCTTTTGGACAAGATAAGTGAAAAAGGAAAAAAAAAACACCCTCATTTTAGCAGCTGTAACTCTGACCATGTATACATTATGTCTTGTGATACTGTGCTGTAAGGTATGTGAATAAGTCTTTAAGATGTCTGACTAAGTCTTTCAGATGTCTTATGAGGATATTAGCCTAACATGGTGTTTACTCCAGATTAACGCAGTGTTTTGTTTGGAAATATGTAGGTGTACAGATAGAAATAGAATATGAGACATAAAGTTACCTTTAAAGTTGATGAAACAAGTGTTGGACATTTCTATATTTTTATATACTACAAAGGGCATTTTGAAAATTTTCTTGCAGTTTTAGTAATTATTTAGTGTGGTTATATACATATATTGTGACAATGTTTTCTGCTATATCCATTACTTCGGTGTAATTCTATTTTATGTAGCAAATATGTGTATATACAAAGGAGATTATGTAAGAAAGATGATTAAGAAATAGGCTCGAGCCCTTCAGAACAGGGACTGTCTTCCTCTGTGTCTGTAAAGTCCTTCATGCCTTAGGGTCCCAGCCACAGCTCACGTCTGAGACCCATGGTGACCTAATTGCCAAGCAGCGAGCATGGAGGAGCGGCTCCTCTGCTTTCCATGAGAAGCCTTAGTACAAAAGGTGCCGCGAAATGCACCTTGCCACACACTGGGGCTGTGCTGTGCGTGGTCATGCCCAACGCCACCTGCCAACAACCCAGAATGCCCAGAGTCCGTGTCTCCTTTGCTTCAGTCCTTCCCTTTGGCAGTAGGAAAGGAAGTCTGAGGTAGAAGCTTTGATGTCATCAGGGAATCTTCCTTGTTTGCAGGGTGATCCTTCTGGAGCTTGTTCAGGCCTCGTGCAGTGTCCTTTGAAGCCAAACGTGTGATTCGCATTGACTTCAAGGGCCACTGGATGTGTTCCTGCAAGATCAAATTCTGCTGATGTAACAGCTCTGTTACACCTGAAGACCTGGTTGGTCAAGTTCTTCAGGAATGGTCTAAAAATACTGTAAAAATATAAATATATTTAATAACATGTACTGAAAAAAAAATCCTATTTGTTGTGGTCAGAGTTCAGACCATTATGTGAATTTTGATTTCTTAGTCATACTTGCATACATATTGCTTTAACTATTATGTATGAAAGAGGAAGTGATTCTGAAGTGTGTGAAAGATCAGGATTACACCTCTTTCTTAGTGGTTGTGTTATTTAGGAATGCAAATCTAACTCCATATTAATGCAGTTTTTTTGCATTAGAATATGTGTGTATATCATACACCCACATTTTATATATAATATATTATATATTTGGTACTAACTTTTTATTTTCCCTGAAATTTTGCCAAATCTTGAACACAGATGTTCTCACTTGTAAGACTTTGGTACTTAATAACTGAATGTATAAGAAATGCTCTGGTATGAAAGGAAAGATGTTGTCTGGCGTCCCGCAGTACACACGTCTCAACCAGCAGGCCTGTTGCCTTTTTCACATCTCGCTTCGCTGCAGCATCATCACCTTTCGCCTCCTGACAAACAAACAGGCTGTGTTTTAAACTCAACTGCAGACCTGCCGTTACAGTACAGCTGGATACTGCGCTCACACAAAAGCTGAGTGGTAGTAGTGAAAATACAATAGTCACCAGTGTGCCACAAATGCATTTATTAAATGCAGAAATAGACACTTCTACAAAGGCCAAAATCTTATGTTGTATGTTCCTTTGTTGTCATTACGTTGTATGATATTGTAAGATTATTGTATGTCCTAATTTGCATTATAAAATGTTTTTTCCTACTTAAAGGCATAAATATAGCAACTTTGTATAAAGGTAGCTTTCTAGATTTTTATTTCTTTTATATAAAAAAGTCTAAACAGTGGGAGTACCATTGCCAAATTGTTTATAAAGTTTTGGTTAACTTACCCTGTTCAGTGAATTTGTTTTTACAAACATTCCGTATTTCTTTTATGAAAAAAGTGATATTATACTATGCAGTTTTTTTTTTTTATGCCATTCCACATTAATCTTAAAAAAAATAATTAATTTCACTTGTTTTAAGCTGTCATTGCTGAGGAAGCTTACCAAATGCACATTTTTTTAAAATGTATCTGTATTATGACAGCATTTCCCCTTTACCAGTGCCAACTTCATTTGGAAAAAAAAAAAGAAAGAGTAGAATGGCAATAAACTATTGATTTTACATGGAAAACGGTCTGTGGATTACTTCAGGATTGTAGTAATCAATGTGTCAGTGTTGCTGTGTTGTATTTTGTTAGTACAACGTTTGTTGCTTTTCCTTAACTCGTTGCTTCAGGTACCTGTCCCTCCACTTGAGTCCCACTCATTACATGGTGGTTAAAAAAAAGAGCCAGAACATGATGACTTAAGAGTCTGAATTTTTCTCCAACCCTCTGTTTCACTTCTGCTGCTGTTCTGTCACATCTTTCTCATGTATGTAGACTTAGATATTATTTGTTGTTGTTATGGTAGTACTGTTGCTATTGACTACTGGCTGGTGAATCATGTGCCAGCAATTTGAATGTGCTCCTTTCTCAGTTACGAAGTGCCTAAGATACCACAAAAACCCAATGGACTTTGCTGGGATGGTACTGACAAATTCAGAAACAAAGTAATAAGAACATACAAGGTTGAAGTCCTGTCCAGGGGGCCTCTCACTTTTTTCTGCAAATTATAAAAGATGTGATTTATCAAAATTCAGTATTTCCTCTTTACTCCCTCCCAAGTCACTGTTTTAAGGCATAATGTTAGTAATTTCTAGCCAACAAATGAACAAAACCCTAGAAACATTAGGAGATGTTTTGTTTTCAGAACCTCTTAAGAGAAAACATGTTGGTTAGAAAACTTGAATGAAAACTCAGTTCTCAAGAAGGTTTTCATAGTTTTGCAGCTTTCCTAATGGGAATGGCTGCTTAGCAGTCCATGACACTTAATGTTGCCACAGTAAGGTGATACAGAGTTCAGCAGAAACTGTGGTTGGTTGTACCTTCATTTCAAACGGGAAGAAAGCTTCCCAGAGGTGTTTGGTTGAAATGCTCCTGTGCACCTTTTCTGATATGACAGTAGGTAAAATATATGGAGTTAGACAATTGCTAGCAATATAATCACTAAAACATAATGCAACTGCTGTGATTCCAATTAAAATATGCATATATACCTCATGTTCTTGACCTAATGATGCTTTGTTCTGAAATAAAATTTTGAAGCCAGCTCAAAATAGGTGGCATTGAACAGCTGAGCATTAAAGAACTGACCTTCCAGCTGCAGGCACCTAGTGCCAGGGTTTCCAGTAGTGCTAGAAACTGTCCTTGTTAAAATCCCCGTACATAGATCACAGTAGTACATATTTTCATTCTCTGGTGGGAGCACCTGAAGAGTTGGATTTTGTGAAAAGTCTCTCATTTCCTTCCTCCCTCCCTCAAAATTGTAGCTGTTCAGAGGTTTAAGTGACAGGTCTGACTAAGTTAAACTCAAACTTGATGCTGTGATCAGTTACCAGTCCCGGAGAAAACAGAGATCAGTTGCTGCTCTGTTACTCCTCCTACATCATTAATAGCTTGGCTATAAGCAGGTGGTCTCCATCTGAATTAAAGCACTATCAGTAGATACTGAGACATGTGAAGGCCTGGTTGGGAATTCATCCCTGAGCAACCCCGCCTGTGCTTCACTGAGTTGTGCAGTGTGTTGAACTGTCTTTGGGGCTGAAACACGCTCTGTTTCTTAACCTTGAAAGAGATGAGGGGATTTACAAAGTGTGGGTTTATGAAAACATTAAAGTGAGGGACTTTTTCTTTTTTCCTTCACTTATTCACAGTGTGACCTTAAAAAATTGCCATTAACACAACAGAGGTGAGAGCATTGCGCAGCTGCAGTCGAGAGGCAGGAACAAGGTAGTGCTGCTGCTCTGCTCTTCCTATTCTAGTGTTGCTGCTTTCACACGTTAAAAGTCACAGCTTAGCAATAGGCAAAAGCCCCTTAAACCAAACTTACAGGTTTGCTATAGTAAGTTTTTCTACGAGAATTTGATCTTCCAAAGGCCACAATTCAATGAATTCGCTGAGGCACTTCAAAATCTTCTTTTTTTTTTTTTTTCCTTTTCCCAGCTCCCACCTTGGTAGCAGCAAATGAGAATTGAGTCATTAGTTCAGTGCCAATCTTTATGAATGCTCTAATTCTGAGATAAAAGCACTTAACATTGTTTTAGTTAGATGTTAGCCCTAGCCAAAACATAAGATGGTTTTGTACATAACCATGAGGAAAACTGAAGATGTTAGAATTCAGTTAGCACTCTAGTTTTCAGGACAAGGTTAGGGTGGGGGAGAACAAACATACCTAACAAAGCAAAAAGCCCAAAGAACTCAAGCAAAATACTGGCAAGGTGTTGACATACTTAAAACCAAAGATAGATGTGAAAGTAGGCAGAGATTTGCTGTCTTCGTTGGGGTGGGTACCTTACTGTCTTTGGCCAGTTTGAGTCTAGAACAGACAGAGTTGTGTATATCCCAAGAGATTAGTATCTGGCAGCAGGAAGAGGAATACCAGCTGGAATTAATTCTTGAGGAAGAAATCATACAAATCAATTCACTTCTTTTTTTTTTTATTTCTGTGACCAGGTAACTAATGGGCTTTGTGTGCGGAGGAAAAGCAGCAACAGAACAAGGCTTGGATGTGTTCTGTGTTTGCTAAGCTATCAAGAGACCAGTTACCAATTTTTTAATACTGCGATGAACTGTAGAATCACAGAATGGTTTTGTTTGGAAGGGACTTTAAAGACCATGCAGTCCCACCCCCCCTGCCGTGAGCAGGGACACCTTCCACCAGAGCAGGTTGCTCAAACCCCGTGTCCAACCTCGCCCTGAACACTGCTAGGGCTGGGACAGCCACAGCTTCTCCGGGCAACCTGTGCCAGGGCCTCAGCACCCTCACAGCAAAGTTCTTCTTAATAATATCTAACCAAACCCTGCCTCTTTCAGTTTAAAGCCCCTTGTCCTATCACTACGTGGCCTTGCAAAAAGAATGTATCAAGTGGGATGGTGCTGGGATTGTCTCTCATTCACTACTTTTAGGTGGTGACCGGAATGGTGTACCAGCAGGA
>NW_009943057.1:47239-71839 GCF_000696875.1 Nestor notabilis | reverse complement strand
GACTGCTGTAGCTGAACCCAGGACAGGAGTGCTTAGTAGACTAACACTGATTTTATTTAGATAGACAAATCTCTCTTTCTGGGACATGACAGGTCTTTGAATGACAGCTCTGATCAGTTGTAATGTGGCAGGAGATCTTTTATGTCAGGGCCTTATAACAGCAGGCAAAATTAGTCAGAAAACTAAAAGGAGTGAGCACAGAACTTTGAATTTGGTTAGAAATGCAGCAGCACTAATCACAGCAGCAGCAAGCTAGAGAGAGATCTTTCCAATACTGATACCAACACCCACTGGCCAGCACGACAGAGAAACTGATGTGGTGGCACTCAGACCAACTCTCTGATGTTTGCCATTCATTGAGCCAGGACTCTAACTCAAGCCAGCCTTGCTCTGACAGGTGGCTGGCTGCCAAATTCAGCACCCACACGAGCATGCCTGCACTACTCTTGGAACCAGCTCTAGTGAGATAAAGTACAGCATCTTCCATGACAGGGGCAGAAAGTTAACAGGCTGTGCTGGATTCACACTAGCTCCACACTGAGCTCGCTCAGGTATGTCTGCATTGGGTTATAAGGAGGAGGAAAATCCAGTGACCTGGTTGCTCCAGATGGAGCCAGCATAGTAAGAGATCTGAAGCTGTGTATTCAGCACCAGGCCTGAGGAGTCACTTGAAAATGGGAGCAGCAGAGAACAGGAACAGAGATCTGCAGCCTCTCAGTAAGTCCATCCAAGTCCGAATTAGCTTCTTTGTATGTTGTGCTCCTCAATATGTCCTGCAACATCCCTCCCATGCAGGTCATGGGGACACCAGCTAGCAGACTACATTCTCTTCTCACAGTGCACAAAAGTGCACACACAGAGGGATATGTCCACTCTGAAGGCAGCTAAGCTTTGGGATGTACCTCACAGGCCCGCTTTGCCGATCTGCCCATAAGGACAGCAGCTGTGTATGCTGTGGGTCCCCTCCTGCTCACTTATTCTTCAAAAAGAAACATGGCCATGCAAGGGGATGATGCGTACCTAGGTCTCGCTTTGTGATGAGCAAAGCATGACCTTGGCACACACCAGATGACCATAACTACAGGCACACAAACAAGGGCAACCATCTTGCCATAGAGGCACAGAAAGTTGTGATCTTGAGGGCGAGACAGTGGTAGGTATTGGGCCAACGGAAATGTAGAGACGTACAGAGCTGCCCGCTGGAGTGGTGGGTCAGCAATGAGTCAGGAAGCATCTGAAACACTGGGGAAAAGGAAGGGGATTACAGTACACAGGCATTTATGCAGTGCAGTAGCATGTAGGGAGTGCCTTACTGCGAGTAAAGGACACAACGCTTTCCCACAGGAGTGCAGAACTTGCTGCCTAAGGAATTAGAAATAAAAGGCTGTACAAAAGGCAGATGAAACAGCAGGAAGGTGCAGTCACATGAAAGGACCTGCTGGTGGAATTACACAGCCTGCCTGGGCAAGAGAGTTGTCTCCATGCCAAGGCTCACCAGTGGGGTTATCCAGCTGCCCTATCTGGTCAGGTTAAAGCTACTTCCACTTTCCTAACCAGGGAAGTGGAAGCTATGCAGACACAGATTCCTTCACCTCTTTTATGAGTATATAGCAAAGCAGCTCAGCAAAGTAGGGTCTGAAACACATGCTCATCCTGTTAAGTAGCTCTTGCTGGTAACAGATTACACCATTCACTCTACACAATAGAGTGCTACAGTCACTTGCGTAACAAACTGTGCTTTATCATCAAACTTCTGATACTTTACTAGGACAGAAAAATAAAGCCAGCTGGCAAGAAAGTATCCTCACCAGGACCCTCCTGCATGATAAGAACACACATTTCTCTTCCTAGCCCCTCTGCAGACTGTAATGACTGCAACCTTATCTGCAAAGATATGCACTGTCACACGACAAATAGAAATTTACCGAGAAAAGGGCAAGTTCTGTTCAATTATCCTGAGCAGAAGAGCACAAATCAGTTGCAGTGTCAATTACAAATCCTTTTTTCCACCCCCCAATATGAGTAAGGACATGAATAGATCACTCATGGAATCAGCCTCAGAAAAACAAGGTTCTTACTATAGATGAAAGAGAATGTTAATTAAAATTTTAGTATACAATACATGAAATAGAAAATAATAATAAAAACCAGGATACAAGAGATTCATGCATTACAGGGAGACTGAACGCACAAAAATTGTGATTTTAAGTTGAGGGGAAAAAAGCATTGAAGAAAATAGATTTCTATTATAAACAAAAATGTTTATTTGAAGAATACTATTGCATAGCTAATGGAAAAGAAGTCTTCCTAAATTCAGAATCAAGGTTCTTCAGTTTTAAATTGTTAGTTTAAACTTTTAGTTTAAAACTGAATAAGTTTTTAGGATAATATGAAAAATTTCTTCATCAAAAGGGTTGTGAAGCACTGGAACAGGCTGCCCAGGGAAGTGATTAAGTCACTATTCCTGGAGGTATTGAAATGACCTGTAGATGTGGTGCTCAGGGACATAGTTTAGTGGTGAACTTGGCCATGTTAGGTTAATAAGTTGGACTCGATGATCTTAAAAGTCTTCTCCAACTACCAAAGGATATTTTTCTCCTTTTTTTTTTTTAACTATCCCTAATACAAAGTTATCTCAGTCTACACAGGGTAACTGCGTAAGTTAACAACGTTACCAGTAGATAAATTGACTTTTGTTCTTCTACCTGTTAACAAATATATTTATCAGATGGTTTGTGACCCGATTCCTGACTTCTGTCCAAGGAGGGTTTTGCCTCATTTCTTATTTCTTCATCTTCTTACCTCTAACATTTTCTAGTCATCTCATTTCCTACTAGCAAAGTTAAAACTAAACTGCACATGTGCTGTCTCCAGTGATTATTCACATTTGCTAAGCTGCCACTCATATAGCTCTCTCTCTTAAAACTATCCCATAATATTTCTTCTATTACCTTACACTATACAACACATTTTAGCTTTCTAAAAAGTTATGCTGAAACATCAGGCTTATACTCAATTCTCTGGCCACTGCAATAACACAAGGCAGAGCAGTCTGGGAATTAAACCAAACAGTACCAGCTGCACATGTCCTCACTGGAGTATTTATCAAGTAAAGGCACTTCTCATTACACAACAACTAAATGTGTTTGTAAATACAGTGCTCCCTCCACTTGTGCTCAGACAAAGGAGTCTTCAGATGCAGCTACTGTTCCTGAAATGTGTTTGTAAGGCCTCTCCAGAGTGTGCTTATTTGCACTTCACTACTCACAGAAACAAGCACTGTCACTTAATTCCCTCAGTAAAAGCAAAGCTCACTCCATAAACCAAATGTCCATCCTGCAATAGTTTTGAATTGAAATAAAAATCAAGTTGTCACCAAAGAATGTCAAGAGGCATATACAAAAATCCTCAAAACCTGAAACAATTATATGAAAAATCACCAGGATAGAAATTTCATTTTGTAAATGCAGAGGGTGATGGTTCCTCCCTCATCCCCCAAAGAAAAAATATTTTGATAATCCAGATAGTAGCATCTGCCTGAGCTCTGGATAATTCCTAGTCTCATTGCTGCCATCACAGCTGTGCCACTCCTGTTACCCCTGAATCCTATAGAAGAACAACACTGAAATTGTCAAATAAACTGTTTTAGTCAAAAGCTGCTGGGATCCCAAAAAACATTTCTCATTTAAAGGGTCATATACACAATTTTCAGTGTTTCCAATGGAAAACCTGAAAGAATTCTGTTACTGCTTTTGGCTTCTTACTTATTTCTTTCTCAAGCCAGTTACACATTGCAGCTAATTTCATCTTTCCAAGTACAGTAATAACAGTACATCAGCTGCTTATCACTATCTGCTGTGAAACAGATGATGGTACACATATTCAGGAGTCAGCATGTCCAGAATGAATTAATATATCCAGCAATAGCTGCTGTCTTTGGCTAGCTTCCTATCTTTTCCTGCTCATTAGATCTCTGAACTTCCTTTGCATTGCTGAGCAGGTGATCTGGGATACCCAGATCTGTTTTCCAGTCCATGCTATTGAACAATCCTGGACCAGGAGTTCCCTCAAGCGACAAACGCAGAGGAAACCGGGAAGAAATCTCTGGTCTGATGTTTCAGCACAATAGTGCCACCTGCCCAACAGCTGTGAGCAGCCCATATTGAAGACAGAAGTGGGATTGGGCTGGAAACAGGATTTCATAGTTACAATGTCAGTAAGCTCAAACATATTGAGCTATATCAGCAATTCCTACCATTACATAAACAAGTGCAAAGTGCTTGACATATGCACCATTGTTAAGTAGAAGAAGAGTATTATTTCTTCCAATCTTCAGCACTACAGATGGTAACCAGAAGTCATCTTGGCCACCGCACAGATAGAAAAGGCAGTTCTGTCTTCTTTCCCACTCCATGCCCCTCCAGAATACGCACAACAATTATCTATTTGAGCACTTACACACCTGTTCCTTTTTGCAACCAAAACCAGAAAAAGAGAAAATTGAGAGGAAAATCCCACCCTTCTCCTTTCTTCATTTCCAGACACAATCTTCAAGAACTTTTGCTAGCTATACTGCTGCTTTGAAATCCACATAGAAAATTAGAGGAAAAATAATCTCTCTCCCATTCCCTTTCTTTCTTACACTTGCACACATATCCAAACAAGTACCTCTCCATAGTCCCCCCACCTCCCAGAATATGACATGAGAAAGAGAAGGGTTCCTGTGATCTCTTATTTCATTGTTTTTGAGAGAATACAGCATGGGAAAAGCTTGAGTCTAAACTTGACCACAAGAGACCCACATCAACCGTCAGCTAAACCAGGGAGCTGTTTTCTTACCTAGTGGTGTTATCTGGACAGTTTGAGGCAGAGTGAGACACCAGATCAAGTAAAAAGGGAAAAAGATACAACTAAAAAACTCCATATGAGTAGAGCTGATGGTTCAGTGGAGTTGGCTGAAGGTTTAGTGATTTAAGAGGTGCAGGTAATATGGCAAGGAATCATTAAAAGCCTTCTAATTCAGCTTGTACTTAATTGTTTTAAAATTCTTTATGAGCTCGACCAGACTAACTAAACTGTTCAAGTAGTGTCCTAATTCACATAGAAGCAGCTGGCAATGTCAAACCAATGACTATGTACAGCTAAGACTGAAGAGAGCTGTAGTATATTGTAAGGGAAAAGCCTAGGAGAGATTGGTGGGAAGAGCAACTTTCAGGCATGGTTCTAGGCTGCTGTCTCTAAACATTTGGAGAACTCACCTTTGTCACACAAGCAACCCAGGCAAGCAAGCTGTTTGCTGCAATGGGTGTGGGGGAAGCATACTGCATTGCCAGCAACACCCACATCCACCCTTGATTAAAGATCTCCATGTAACAGAAACACCATCTTCAGGGCAGTGCATACAGTGGGAAATTTCAGTTTGGAAAATATTCAGAAGCTTGGCAAGTACTCTTTCAAGAGAAAACTAGAACAAAATTTGAAAGAGATGATGAGCTGAACCTTCTGCACACCCCAATTATGTTAGGAGAATGAAAAGCTTAATCTCCCTTTTCTTTAGTTCCTTCACTCCTCTGCTTTTGGTCACCTGTCTTAGCCACCTGGAATCAGCTGAGATAATGCCAAAATAAGCCCAGAATGCACATGGGAGGTCATCTATTTCATTTGCTTTCTACAGAGAATATGCACACACTGTTTTTAGAAAATGTGGACTCTGAAAGGCTGAACTATTCCAGCATATTCACTAAAGGCTGGCGTCTTTAATGTAATTAGTGGCATTAACTACCAAAAAGCCAGGTGCTGCTGGTATTTACTGACCAAGATCTGCAAAGAATTGCAAGGGTTCTTAAGTGGATGCTTTTCAATACACTGTTGGAAATATTGAGGTTTTGAGTGAATTAAAAGAATTCAATCCTTGGAGTAACTAATAATTTAAGTAGTTGGCTAGGTGAACAAAATTAAAGAGTTGTAGGCCAGTTAATATATTCAACACTCTCCTTTTAGCACAGAAAGTGCCACTTGTTTTGTTTCTGTTGGGCAATAAAGCCATACAAAGAACTAGGCTGACAGATCAGGGTGTGCACAGCTTGGCATCAAGCAGCTTGATCAGATAATATCATTTACTTTACAAGCATTATATGACAGCCCAGGTAATAGTGCCAGGCCTGCAGTGATGTAAGGAAACTTGTAAATAGAATGAAGTACCCTAAATATGCCATGCAAATAAATGAACAGACAGTTTTTAAAATCTATGTATAAATTAGATTATTTAGGAAGTTAAAAACAAAACAAAACAAACCCAAGGCAGAGGTATACCTTTTTGCCATTTTCCCCTTCTCCTTTCCACTCCAGTTCCCCAACCCATGATCGTCTATACCTGTCATTCTCCTACTCCTGCCAAGTCCAGAAAGGTGAAAGTCTAATAAAATAGTAGACCTGCAAACACACTGTGCTTTGTCTTAGTGTGGTTACTTTGCTTCTCTGTATTTGACAAGTCAGTGTGTGTCCCATTGTGTTTCTACTGAGCAAGCAGAGACACTCTGTGCTCATTTTTATGTAACTTTTCAGAGGGTAGAACTAAACGCTTCTACCTTTATCTGCTTGGTAAGCACATCAGTATATGTTGCATTGTTACCTTACAATGCAATATGATTGTTAGCTATATTTCCTTTAAATAGACCTATATGTATGATGACTCTCATTTAAGTAGCATGATAGCATTAAAATAACTCATAGGTTCTTCTCCCCCCTGCTTTATTTCTACACCTATGGACTTTACCCTCAGATACTTCACAATTCACAGTTTAGACTGGAATTTGAATAGCATGCTGATCTATTGTTATCTGAAATACACACAACTTAAAAGCTGCACTGAAAAAGATAATTACATTGACACTTCCCATTTCTCTTCTGTTTCTTCTCCCTCTATGTATGACCCATTGTGCCTCCCCCTGCTCATTCTCATGCGGTTCATGTTCTCAGAAGGATTAGATCCCCAGAGAGAGGGGAGTTCCAGGTACATTTCTCTCAGCATTACACCATTTCAACATATACAATAGAAAACATCAGACTGGCACTGCTGCATTTCCCCTTACAGAGCTGACCTCCCACATACAGCATTCTGGATTTAGTGATACACATTTACTGATACACATACTGACAGCCACACATAGCCCTCAGTAAAATAGGAAAGTAAAATAAAAGAAGAAAATAGGAAAGAAGTTTTCTTTCTTTCTGAGTGCTTAGAGAAAGTATGTTGAAGAAATGACCATTTGCTCGAAATCCTCCTTTGCATAGTGGATTTCTAACATACCTGAAACAGATCAAGACACCCAGAACCTTGCCTTGCATGCAAAGCATGCCTAGCATGTTCTAAAAAGAAGGTTCCTCAATCAGACACCTTGTTTTTCTACTGGGATGTCAGTATCCCTCAGTACCTTCCTTCATCTTCTCCTTTTCAGAGGACAAATTCTTGGTAAACAAATAAATGAGCATCTTTGTAGAATCTGCTAGTCTCCCAGATCTAGGCTTAAAGAAAATGCTAGTGATACAGAGTTCTATATTATACAGTATCAAATACTCCTTTAGTCTGACTAAAGCTGTGATTTTTTTCTTAGACCATATGACTGACAGAGTCATAACTCTATCAGTGTTGAAAAGATGAGGGCTGTGCAATTTTCATTGTGTGGTGAGACAACAGTTGTTCCATAAAAATAAAAGCGCCACCACTGTGATGGATCAGCAGCTGAGAGCATACCCTCTGTGTTCCATTTCAGCTCTGGTTCTCCGTGAATATCTTGGGAAATATTTAATATCCTGCTCACCTCTTCCCTTCCCCCTCTCACTTTCTGCAGTTTTTTATTAAGTATGTGCTCTACACTTGCAATCTGGTATCTAAATCCCATCCCTCAGTGCAGCTACACTTCCATTAAAACTATGTCATCCAGCTACACACTGCTCCCCCTTCTATCAGAAAGATGTCACAGTTACATTAAACCTCTTCCTACAAAGCTGCATCAGTTCTTTAGGGCCAGCTACTGCTGGGTCTTTAACCCGGCCAAGGAAATATCAGCCCATCTGTACCATTAGCCAAGTAGCAGCTGGCTACATCAAGTCTCTTGAAAAGCTACTGTAAAGTGATCAGTCACAACTATCCCATTAGCTACCACAACAGAAAAGAGTTTTGTTTGATCTTTATGCAGCAGGAAGAAGCATATGCAGCAACATATCAAGGTAGCTTGCACTTCGTATCACCCATTACAAACCTTGTTTCTTTACAAGAAAATAGAGAATAAGGATCCACATTGTCAGATTCTGAATCATCAACATAACCATGGTACTGTCAGAGTCTCCACAGAAGGAAACCAGGAGAGGAAAGGTTAAGTAACCTCCACAAGGTCACTAGCATCCAGCAAGGAGTGACCCCAGAAATAAGAATCTAAGATCTTCAAAAGGTATCTCCCCAATGGGAGTAGAGAAAGAAAAAATCATTGACTAAATGTAACCTTACTCAAATGAGGTATCAGCCTTAAATCCTTGCGCAAAATGGAAACCTAAACTTTACCAAATACATCTGGATCATTAGATAATAAAGTCAGGAAATTGAGTTTCTTCTGATATACTAGACACATTTAACAGTTTCACACTGCAGTGTTAATGTCACTCTTCTGGTAGAAGTATTAACAGTACCTCTCCCATCCCAGCCATATTCATTGTTTTTCCACTATCATGACTGCTTCAGTTCTTGAAAACTTACTCTCCTCTTTCTCAGAGCTAGTGGCATTTTTTCATTGCTACCCAACAATCGGAGCGCAATATTTATCATGACTTTTTGCCTATGTCTCCAATAGGAACCCTGAACATATGAGAGCAGTGCGTATGCCACTCTGGCTCATACTGATGACCCACTTTGTTTTCACAACACATCTCCTACTTCATCTGTAAAAGCTTCCATTTTTGTTCACAGTATCACATAACCCAGCTGCTACTTTGTCTCAGAAATGGGAATTTTTTGACATTTTCTTCCCCGTGCACCGTTTCTACTCCTTCAGTCTATATAAAGTGAACCAACTAGTCTGTCAAAATATTTTGCCTCCTGCTGCTCTCTGAACATGTCTATAATGTAACACAAATGGGGTTAGATCTACAAGACTGTAATAATAAAAAACATATTCCAAATAGTTACATCTGTAAGAAATGTCTACAAACTAATGTTGCCTCATAACACAACCAAAACACATGCACAAATGCAAGATGTGCTCAGTGCTCCAATGCCCTCTCCTCCCATGCTCCCCTTTCCACTGTTCAGCAAGAGAAAGAGGTACAGCCCCATGCAGAACTGCATCTGGACACACAGAAGTAACTGCAGTGCCTACTGATGAGCTAACAGTCCGCTTAGCGCTCCTACAGCAGTTCAGTACCAGAATCAAGCACCAGAAACTGGGTCTTGCTACTGCCTCCTTCTTCTTCACCTCTGTTGGCAGGAGAGATTAGTTCCATTGCCCTTTAGGACAGGAAAGCTTTGAACCAATACCTCATCTCTTCACAGACTCTGTAGCCACAGTGCAGGAGGACCAGTGTTTGTGTGACTGCCCTGCTAGAATATGCCCCAAACTCCACCATCTAGTCAGGGCCCACAGGGACTTAATGGCCCTGGGCAACCTGGCTGGGGACTCCCTCCTGCCCCTTGCCATGGGCTCCAGCTCAGCTCAGGTCAGGGCACACGATCCAACTCTGCCCTGTGTCAGACCCTCACTGTGGGCAGCTTGTCTCCAGGCTAACCTTGGGTTCTTTCTCTTCAACGGGCCTTGAATACACAGTGCAGAAGGGTCTAACTCCAGCCCTGCTTTCAGCCCCATCTCCTACTACTCCCAGCTGGACCCTGGATGGACTGTGGACCTGGCTCAGCCTTGCCTGTCGGGGCTGTCAGTAGAGCCTGTTACCCACACCTAGCTCTGCCTGCCTGGTTCAGATCCCATGGGATGGCACTCAATCAGCAAGGGCACAGCCTGCAGTGGGGTCATCCTGGCTCCCAGCACAGCCCACTTCCACAAAGCATCCCCACTGGCACAGAGGGGGGCTGTGGGAGAATCATCAGAGGCAGCCATCATAAGAGCGAAGACAGTTTGACAAAATAGCATCCCAGCTTCCAGTGGGTTTGTCCCTCCCAGGGCTAGCACACTTGACAGCTCCTTTGAGCCAAGCATCTGTTAGCTCCTGTCCAGTCCAAGAAAACTTGCAAACCCAAATCCAGCTATAACTCAGAGGCTAATGAATTCTCTAGCACTTGCTGCTGCCAAAACTCAGGGCTGCCTGCCCTCTACAGCATTATTTTTCCCTCTAATGCTGGATCACCCTGGAATGAATTCTGCTACCTACATTAGCCACAGGACTGCTCATGCTGTAAATTAAAGATCCCTTCCTGTAGCTTTGCATGTTCTGCTTTTTGTGCCACAAATCCCCCTGGCTGTGTTGTTGGTGTACCAAGCACTTGGCAAATAATTTGTCTAGAAACATTTTTACAGCTACAGCTGTGTCCATAGCTAACTTGCTGTTACAGCTTGTGTCCATAATCCTTCTATGCTCTTTTGAAGCTAGCACAGGCTTGTCAAATGGCTAACTTTCTCTTCTGCTCAGTTCTACAAGCAAACAGTAAGGCACTTTTAAGAACTATTCTCCCACTCTTCTGTTCCAGCTTTCTGGTAACTACCCAGTCTATCAGGCTTGGCATCTAGAGTGACAACCCCTAGATACCTAACCATCGGCATAAGATACATAGGTGAAGTGTCTGTGCTCTTACTCTGTTCCTGTACAACACATCAGACCCACAGCCCCAGTGGCTTCCTCCTTTCTATTCTCAGTTTTGAAAGCAGGACTGTGACAAATCCTTCCCTCTCAAGCAGCAGAATGACTGTCCTGTAATAGGCAACAAAACTGGGGGTTGATTACTTTCTCTCACATTGAGGCTTTCTCTATTCTGGTGCTGTAACTTTGGTGTTCTCTCTTTTTATTTTGGTTTTGGATTGCAGACAGTACTTTTAATACCACAAAAAGATGAATGAAATCAATCATAACGGCTCTGCTAGCAAGAACAGCAGCAGCAGCACTGTACTTGACCTTTATTTTAATAGGAAATAAGTTTGGTGACAAAAGTATTTTATTTTTTCCCAGAACACTGCAACACAACTCTGAGCAAAACTGAGTTTTTTCAGTAATTTCATCTGTTCTATTGAAGAATGAGTAGCATACACTTTTCCCAATTGCTCACTTTGAGACCACCATCCACAGAAACCACACAGCACCTCTCACGTTCATACAGAACACCTTCCTGTCAATGGGACAGCTAATTCAAGATGTGTAAAAAACATGCTGACAGTCCCACCACGCACCCTTGAGTCCTCCAAAGACTCACAGTTGGAGCAGGCTATGCTTTCACAAGACAAATCATAGAGATAACCTGCACATCAAATCACTCCAATGGAATGTCCTAGAAGCAATCTGCCCTCTGACCATTGCTAGCTAAACCTAGCTCATGTTTTGTTTCTGGTCACATGGCATTGTGTCAAGAGATATGGTATGAATATGGAAAAGATGTCCCGAGATCTCCACCATCCAGAATGGTTTTCATGACATGAAAATGACAGTGCTTGTCAGTGCCTCCTCCCCACCGAAACCACATCTCTCTGTGACCTAAAAGCCAGTCAATATAACCCAAAGAAATGACAAACAATCCTTGAAGAATGTCAAGGCCGCTGTGTGCAGACCACAAAAAGTCACAAGCCATGGAGAGAAAAGAAACTATTAAATAGCTGAGAGATGACACCTTTTCTCAGTAGCCCAATGGACAGCTTACCAATGGGTATTACCTTCTGTTTCAGTACAAATCATAAAAGCAAGAAATGGAGCCACACAGGAGAAAGAGGCACCCTGAGACCAGTCATCACCATGGTAATGCAGTGGTATGGTTTAACCCCAGCTGACAACTAAGCCCCACACAGCCACTTGCCCAATCCCCCCCACTGGATGGGGAAGAGAACTGGAAGAGTAAAAGTGAGAAATCCCATGGTCAACAGAAGGCCTGGCTTCCTTTGAGCTGCTGCCTTCCCCAAGTGAGAAGGGACACCCAGAACCTTGTGTAAGGTGGCCTGTCCCACCACCACCCAGGCCCTTACTTTAGATGATCACCAGCATCAGCCCCACCACTGAGCTGAGGCACACCAACCCTGGCTGCTACCTTGCCGGTGGGATTTATCCTGCTGAGCACAGGGCACTGCTCCTCCCACTATACAGTAGCCCCTTCTCCTGTCCACACCTCACCCATTTGGATGCTGTGGTAGGCTGTCACAGGCCTTGCTGCACTCAGAGTAAATGGCAGTTGCTGCTCTCACCTTGTCCTACTAGGGCAGTTACCTCCTCAATGCAAGGCTTGTGTTGGTCCTGACACAGCTTGTCCTTGGTGAAGCTGTGCTGGGTGTTTTCTGATGTCACCTTGTCCCTTGTGTGCCTCCACCAAGTGATCTTCTGGCAGATGCAGTCCCTAGTCTTTGCAGAGAACAAAGGGAGGGTGATCAGCCAGTTGTTTCTGGCGTCCTCTTATTTGCCTGTCTTGAAGATGGGCCAGATGCCTGCCTTTTTCTAGTGCTTGGTTGTCATGACTTTTAAGGGCAGTCACCGTGAGGGCTGCTGTCTGTCACCAACTCCATCTGAGGGGATGAAGGCACAAACTCCAGTGAAAGATCGAAGACATAATTTATTTGCTGGCTGCGTTTATATATCTTCTGCTGACAGAAAGGTTCCACTTGGCTACAACTGATTGGTCATTCTTATCTGTTCACGCCTTAAACTATACATTTCATTTGCTACCTACTACTGCCCGCGCGACACTACATAATATAGCTGTTAACCCTTAACTTGGCATCTTCTCTTCGTCCTTGGTCCGGATTCACTCTCGTTCATGTTCATCTTTTCTCTCTGGGGCCTTCTTCTATCAGCTCCATGCAGTCATGGCCTCCTGTCTCTGCTAGGAATGTCCCCACACTCCATCAGTACTCTTGAGTGCAGTTCTCTTTCATCACTTGGACTTACGTATGCCCATTTGGTTTATCCACTCCCTAACTCTTATCTTCTATAGGCAATGCTTCATACCACAGACTCTGCTAAGTAGACTTAGGAACTCGGAGGCTTGAGGACACATCTTACTCCTGGGAATTGAGGGAAAGCATTATGCTACAGTGTATAGATCTGGTTTCTTCCTCCTGATGACTCCCACTACCTTATATGTGCTGCTGGCATTTTGCCTCCCTTCTAACCTGGACAAATAAATTTCCTTTCAAAGGGGGAGATACCATTTAATCTCCTGGTTACAGCAAAGAGTTACAGCACATAACTCTTCCCTTCAACTCCTTCAGAATTGCTGTAATGTCACAACAGCTGTACCTTAGTTTCTCACACTTCAGGATATTTGCAGAATTTTTTTACCAACAGTACCCTTAGTCACACACACAGCAACCTTACCAGCTTGTGATTCAATTCTGGTGGCTTTTCCATTACAAAAATGTAATTTTTTAAAAGAGCAATACAAGGATCTCATTCAAAGTCCTCCATTATTTCTGACCAGACTGCAAACAGAGCAAGACATGTCATACAGAGCTGCTATCTTAAATAACTATTTCTATATTGATCTTCCAGATCAATTGAAATTGTTTTCCTCACCCAATACCAAGTAGAAAATCATCCTTTTTATCTCCCACATGCCCTTCTCTACTACTAGTTTTGATGTTCAGAACAAGAAAAGCCCTGTGTCGAGAACAAGTAGAGCTTGATTACTCCCTAGCTTGTATGCCTACTCTCCTTGGTATGATACAATCCATGGTCTCATGTCTACTACTTGCTTCCTAAACACTAATGAACAAAAGAAAATTTCAAAGCTGAACTGCTTTTTCTAGCTGTGCTTTCTCACTTCAAAACAAGACAGGCATCACACACACAGCATATTTTCAGCTGCCCACTTACATACATGTAAATATAGCACAAGATGGACAGACCAAGCTGGGATTAACAAGGGGAACAATTTGTTTTTGAGCTGAGATGAGTCAGACTTCTAGTTAGATACTAGCAAGTTCTTGCAACTAGAAAAATTTCAAGTTCCATGTTATTTTAGAAATTACATATTAGTTCCACATGGGTTGCTTTGCTGTCCTTTTGCTTTTAAGAAACTAGGATATACTACAAGATAGACATGGTCAAATTTTTGTTCCCTAGTCACACACTCTGCAAAGGTAATCTTACTGGAATTGTTCAACAGTATTGCCTGAACATTTTGGGGTCACTGTTCTCCCAAAGCTGGTTAAATATTTAGCTTAGTTCTGGGGACAATGTATTATTTGATTTCAAAGTTTCCTTCTGAATAACATGTATTTCCAAAACACAGCAACAGTAGAATGATTAAAACACCAAAAAAAAAACCCTAAAGCCCCTCCAAAAGAAAACACTCCCCCACCTCCAACCAAACAACAAACAAAATCCCCAAAACCCCTAAAGTCCAAAACTGTTAAAACAAGCAGGAACACAAAAATTATTTTGAGCTTATAGCACACCTTGGACAGCTTGTAATTTGGTTTCTAGAAGGTCCTGCTCTGATTTAATGTGCACAGGAAAAGCTCTGTGCCTAATCACATGCTTTCCCGTTCTGATCAACCCATTGACCTATCTCAGAACTTTGGGAAAGCATTCTCATCTCTGAGGAGAAAAAAGAAAATCACAACCCATTACTGAAGAACACCAGGGATCTTCAGCTTAGAGCCACGATCTGATTTTATCTTCAAGGGCAAAAAATTCCTGTCCAACAAAAGAAAGAGAAAAAGAGAGACACTTGGTATAATGCTGCAAGAATGTGTTCTATCCTTTGTATTTAACTCATTTAGCTTATATGAAGAAATACCTTATTGTTCCTTTAGAGAAAATACCTAAAAAGAAAAATTGTCATGAAGGAGACTGATTTTTGAGGAAACAAACAATGTAAAACAGGCCTGGTGAGAGGGTTTTGCTCCTTCTGTGGATGACAATGTTATACGTACATAATGGAGACAATTGTTTGAAAGGAATGGCACAGAAGTTTACTGCAACAGTGGTGATCACCACCAGTTCTTCTTGCAGACTTGAGACTGTAAATTGGGATTCTAAAATCCCTTGCTCAGCTGACACCCACGACTACAGATATGCAAGAACTCTGCAAGCCCCGGCAATATTTAGATGCATGGGAATTATTTCTGCACATCCATAAAAGTATAAAAGGTTTCAAGTAGACTGAGCTTCTTGGACTATCATTCATACATCAACACAAATGAGAAATGACACATTCTTTTGCCTAAGTCCTTGCGTGCTCTGTCTTATCACATATCTCAGAGCTCACCCAATATTTCTCAACAATGTCCATGTCCCATCAGATTATACCTTTTTGAGAGGTAGTGCACAGAAGAGGTAAGGCATAAACATTGCCATCAAACCAGGGCATCAGTTGACAGAGCTCTAACCTATGAAATTAGATTCACATGTTCAGCTTCTTCCTGATTTTTCTGCACAAGTAACTATTTCTCAGACAAAGCCTGAATAATCATTTTTCGTGATACAACTTATTTTTAAAATGGAGGCTTGAGCTTTATGAAATTCAAGTGCGGAAGGAATACTATTCAGCAGTTTCAGTAGAAAGACATTACAAAGCAATACAATGCAGTTCAGGTTTTTGGAGTATACAAAAGTAGAGGTTTTGTTACAGGATTAAACTGACTTAGTACAGCACCTATCAATATATTTCTGCACTTCAGACTTTAAAGGAAAACAAGAAAACCCCTGCACAACCCAAAAATATCCTTTCTTCACTATACCAGCACAACTCCTCCCTCTCACAAGTGTAGGGTAGAATTTAAATGCTGGCCCCCCTTGGAATGTTTATATCCTCTGTCCTCTAAAAACCAGATGAACTTTGACCATAATGAATTAAACTAATTTAATTTACATACTAGATATTTATAAGAGGCTGCTTCAGTCATTTCCAGATGGCAGTCTTTAATCACTGGAACACTGAGATTCCCTCACTCCTCGCAGTGTGAATCCCCACACAAAAAAAGAGGAAAAGCAGTTCATTTTAAGATGCTTTAGTTTCACTTTGAAGTATGGCAAAAAGTTATTTGGAAGATAACAGTTACAGCAAAGGTGGCAATTTCTATTCCTAGGCTTCTATGTATCACAAACCAACTCATATCAGGTTTTTATTTCTGGGACGTTGGCCAAAGTGAAGTATGTATGTCAGTTTGTTTCTCTCAGTTCTTCCATATGTTACATCTAAAAACTTCTGTGAAGGAAGCAGATAGATACAGCTTAAGTAGCATTTTTTAAGTTGCTTTCATTTTAGTCACCCTTCTACTTGGAATCCTTTGTATGCAGACTGTCAGTAAAATTCAGAAGTACTTATATCATTCAGCTCAAAATCACCCAATTTTTAAATTGGTGATATCCACACTCAAGGAGGAGGCTTTTCTGATTGAAACTACATGGATCTACGTAGTTTCTACAAATGGGGTGGCTGCAGGTATTCTTTCCCTCTTTCCGTATCGGTTCCTTCCACAATTGCCAATTACAATGGAGAAGGACCATTTATCACAAGGTCTCAAACAAAAATGAGTCAGTTCATAGTTGAGTACATCCTGTATAAAATGTTTTACCAGCTTCAGATGAGATCTCATGACACTCTACAACTACCTGAGAGGATATCGTAGTAAAGTGGGTGTTGATCTCTTCTCCCGCGTAGTAAGTGATAGGATGAGAGAAAATGGCCTCAAGTTGCACCATGGGAGGTTTAGATTGGATATTAGGAAAAATTTCTTCATCAGAAGGGCTGTCAAGCATTGGAACTGGCTGCCCAGGGAAGTGGTTGAGTCACCATCCCTGGAGGTATTAGAAGACACGTAGATGTGGCACTTAGGGACATGATTTGGTGGCAGACTTAGCACTCTTTTACTCCATTTGCTCCAGAGATACAGTAGAATAATCTTATTTTAAAGCTTTTGCTAGCATGTGCCATTAAAAATCAGCTTCACCTGTATGTTAAGAGGCAACAGAAGGACAGAATTTTTTTCAGACCAGGGAAATGCCACCTTTCTTCCCCACTCACCAAAAGCCTTCAGACTCCTCAACACCATGTTGTGTTATCTAATGTTCTAAGAATTTCCTAATTGCATGCTGCATTTCAGACTGAGCACTCAGATTTATTCTGCCTCCCCCATTTAACCTGCTAGTGGGATGTAAACACCGCCTCCTACCCCAGCAGCTGTAGCGGTGGTGTAAGATGTACATGACAAAAGTTCTGAAGCATCTCATGAGACATGAAATTGGCAGTTCTTTCACATTTTGTCAAACTCTACCATCAGGTGTTTATGATTTCTGTCTCGGGTCTTGAGAATTTTGGTGGTTTAGCTTCTAGAGAGCAGGATCAATTTGGAATGGTACTTTTCAATCAGAAATAAAACAGTGGGTTTTTATATCTTACATTTGAGGAGAATTTGGCCATACCTGGAAGAGGAGGAGGAAAATTTCAAACTGTTTAATGTTTCACGATTTTATACCAAAAGTACATGATTATTTCTGTTTCAGGGCAATTGTGGATGGCAACATAACCTACGAATTTATTACTGATTAGTACCAACCTAGATTTACAACCAGGCAAAGTGCCAGAAATAGCATGGGGGCTGTAGTCAAGCTGTGTACCTAAGCTGTGTATTCTTCAGAGCACTGAAAATCCAGTCTTTTTCCTGTGATTTTGACTAAGTTTCATGAAGCCTTAGGCTAGTTCTGTCTGCCAACTCTTGCTGAAGGCAAAATACTCCTCAGAATGAAATTTGGTCATGCTCTTCAATGCCTTGTGAAAATATTGCAAACCATATTGACAATGTACACAGAAATTAAGTCTTGCTTCCGTAAGGGTATAACAAAAGTTAAACTGAAAGAAAATAAAACCGTGAATCCTCAGCAGATAAAAAAGATCAAGGCTAGGGTCATCACCAGAGCCCTGAAGTTCTTAGTTCTGCATTTTGCACTTCCTTGTTCCTGACCCCTCCATTTCCAGGGGCAGCCATGGCATTAACATCTACTCAGGAGATGAGCTGTGATGTTCAGCAATGAACACAGGTTGAGATTCTTTTATATCTCCTTGTCCTGCAAAGCCTAGTGAAGACGACCATATGAATTTGTTTTTACATCTCTCACTTGATAGAGTATGATAGAGTTTCTTCACAGGAAAGACAAATGCTGGAGTAAAAGTGAGCAAGCAGCCAATAGAATAAAAAATTTAGAAGTACTCATCATTTTTTTCCAGTGTAAGATGAAAACTAGTGTGAACTACAAACTACACATTGCAAATGGTACTCCAGCCACTCCACAGGGAGTAAGAAGTCTGGCTGAAAAATACCGATATAGACCAATATTGTTATTCTAACACTACAAATAAATGGCTTCACACATAGGCACCCATTTAGTGCTTAATATTACAATATGTCCTGGTTTCTGCTAGGATAGAGTTAATTTTCTTCCTAGTAGCTGGTACAGTGCTATGTTTTGGATTTAGTGAGAGAACAGTGTTTATAACACACTTGTTTTAGCTGTTGCTAAGCAGTGCTTACTCTAAATCAAGGACTTTTCAGTCTCATGCTCTGCCAGTGAGGAGGGGCACAAGAAGCCAGAAGAGAGTCAGAGACACGACACCTGACCCAAACTGGCCAAAGGGGTATTCCATACCATAGCATGTCATGCCCAGTATATAAACTGGGGGGAGTCACCCGGAAGGGACTGACCTCTGTTCAGGTTGGGCTGCGTATCAGTCAGTGGGTGGTAAGAAATTGTATTGTGCATCACTAATGTTTCTTGAGTTTTATTCCTCTCTTTTTATTATTATTGTTGTTATTATATATTACTTTATTTCAATTATTTAACTGCTCTTATCTCAGCCTGCAGGTTTTACCTTTTTCTGATTCTCTCCCCCATCCCATTGGGATGGGGGGAGAGTGAGCAAGCAGCTTGCATGGTACTTAGTTGCTGGCTAGGGATAAACCATGATACAATAATACATTTTTTTGCTGCTTTTCCAGAAGACAACAATGAAATAGAAACCAATGAATTAAAAAAGTGTTTCTGATTTTTATTTTTCCACCACAAAATTTTAAAACCCATTCCCTTAAGTTAAAAGCTTGCACCACTAATGAAGCCAGAGCCAGTTGTGATGACTGAAAACATAGTCTATCCAGCCTTTTCAGAGGCTTAGTGTTGCGTACACCAGATTCCTACCATGGCTGTTTAACCAACAGAAGGAATCCTGGGAGTGATTTGAGCTCAGCTATAAAACCAGCCAGCTTGATGCTGGCTGTGCTCAAGCATGATCCTCTGGTTGCAGCTCAGATTATAACATCAGCAAACCCAGCTGATACTCAGCTGCTGTCTCCTACCTACCCCAGTCTCATTTCTTTTCCTCCCTCTCTTCCTTCTTAGACAGGCTGGCAGAACCTTGCTGAATGAACACTCAGAAGCTTGAGCTGCCCAAGAGCACTGGCTCACATGGACACAAACCCTGGGAATGACTACCCAACCTCAGCCTTGAACAGCTTCAAGCAAGTGAATAGGCCATGTGAATTAGAGTGGGTTTCATGGGATGGCTGACAGGAACTGGTGGCTTGCTAGTACAGGAAAGGATCAGCCCCATTCGCAGTCATAGGCTCCCACCCCTTCCACTGGACAAGGTCTGGCAATGAATCATCTCACTGTGGGGTTAAAAGAGCTCAATGAACAATCACAAAGCTGCCAAAGAAGTGAAGAGTTTTCTGACAACTGGTATGAGGTGGGGAGGCACACAGCCAAGAGCTGGGAAGAGCAGGTATCAGGTCCATCTTTTTTAATGACTAAGTGCTATTACACCAGCCTAGCCTTTCACAGTGTAGCATTCTGTCTTGATGGAATCTATCCTACATAAACCACAATGTATTCGCATAACTATAAGAACCAACAGAGCAGGAGAAGTTTTGAACCTACAGAAAAACTGTTAACTGTATCATCCGAGGCTCAGTTAAACTCACCTTTCCTTGCACCTTTTCCCATCTACCAGAACCACTGCAAACTGCTCCCTGTGACGTTCTGCCGCATCTTCACTTTACTTAAAGTTTATTTGAAGAGTGCTAGGTCTTTGAAACTCTCCAAGACACCTTTGCTTCCTTTAGTCACAGCCAGGGCAGCCATTGATGACTGAATCTTACTTTGTTGTTTGTCAGAAGATGTGAGCATCAGGATAAATTCATGCTATCCTGAACTTATTTCCTGGCAAAATCATTAGCTAATTAATATTATGTGCAGCATACAAAAACTTGTTCAGCACATGGTATTTATAAACTATTCTCTGCAACTCTGAATCTGTCATCATAACAAATCAGTAAATTAAGCCATTTAGTGATCAGAGCCAGGAACTCTGATCAGAGACTGCTGAATGCTGATCTAATCAGCAATTCCGTTTGCACAGGAGCTCAAAACACACAATTCGTTGCATCTTGGCAAAACTCAACATACTCATCTATGAAAAGAATGCATTGCTTGCTTCACAAACATGCTTCACTTTTAAACAAATTAGCCTTGAGAGCACCTAAGCACCAAGTGTTTCTCTTAGACCCAGTTCATCACATTTTCTCTTTTAAACAGAAGTAAGAGATGTTTTGCCAGAGTAGATTTAATTTTCCTACACAGTTCCAACCTGGTAACATGCCATATATTTTCCATATGTTAGTTATTCTTTAGTAAGGCCATTTGATGGAAACAAAACAGTTTTTCAAGTAAATGGATAACAGTCCTACACATGTAAAAAGTAATGGCATACATTTTAGATTGTACTATCTGAATTTCCTGTCAGGAACATGTTCAAATTGCTCAGTAGTCAAAAAAACAAAAGAACCTTGGAATTTTCTCCTGATTGCACAGTAAGGGGGTACCACTGCAGAAGCAAACTGGCTTAGCTGTCAGAAATTGTAAGCAGCCCAAAATGAAAGTGTTTCAACTGGTTGTCAGTACCATGTCACATACCTGATAACTAGAGAAAGGGAAGCGACACCAGTGGCCTTGCAGCTGATCAGAGGTGGTGATAAATAATCATCATTAGCATGACAGAATAGATGTTGCAGGAGGCTTGTGGTTTCACTTCAATATCTACCATTCACTGGCAAAAAATGATGCGTATGTTTGGCAGATGAAAGAGCAGAGATACATGGGAAACTTGGCAATTTTTCTTAGCTCCCATGCATTCTGTGGCATAGGTCATTCCCAATTTTCATTAAGAGAAATCCATGCCATAGGGACTGTAATGTGGCCCACTGTTAGCTTTCTCTGTCTTTGGTACCAGAGATGCTAGCATTCCCACAACTAACTGAGGAAAGCTAGATTTCACAGTTAGGACATGGTCTGAAGACAGCATTTCACTCTTTCAAGGTCACAAGAAACAGCTTTGCTGGATTTGTGTAATATCCACCTCCCATATGGAAGTGTTCAGCCAAAACTCTCCAAGTGGGGAAGCTGGAGGGGTGGGGTGATGAGACAACCAATATAATTTCTTACAAGTGTTGCTATTTACACCTTTATACGGTTACTGCTGTCTGCAGGAAAAAAATCACACTGTTTACGTTCACACGTCCAACTTAGGTGTCTGAGTGATAAATCTATACTTTCTGGTCACAGAAACTGGATTCAGAACAGGTCTGTTTTGGCTTGTAATCACAACTACAAATCCAACAGGGAAAAAAAAAAAAAAAAAAGGTGAACAACTTTTCAGCAATGTGAAGTTTTAAATCCGCACAGAATTAACACTCCAACACCTATTTTATTCCAGATCACCTCTGATCTCCAGTCCCAGTCTCACCGCCTTCCTTCAGAAGCAGTGTTCCTCCTTTTACCACCCCAATCAGCTGGTGCCTTTTCAGCCTCCTCATACGTTCTGGGTTTACCTTCCTAGGTGCTCCAGTGAGGTCTAGGACCTAAAAGTATCTTTAGGAGGAACAAAGAACAACATCCTGAAGATAGGGAATGTACCTTGTAGTAGAGGCAGTGATGTCAATCACGATCCACTTTTAAGAAAATGGGTTATCGGTTGGCATTACAGGGAGTGTTCCCAGAAGCACATAGGGAACTCCACTGATGGGATGGCCTAAACTCCTACTTCAGGCATCTAAGCAGAATGACTTAACGTAGAAACTGTTCCTAAGATCTGTCAGTATATCCCCCTGCTAGAGCAAGCTGTTTCCTCTCACTAGTTTATTAATGTTTCTCAAATTTAATCAAATAACCTAAGAAAAGACCTCTTAGAGAGAATCCCACTAAAATACATTTCACAGCTGGAGACTTTCTGCATCTCACAGGGTGACTGATGGATTCCCAGCCTTTCCATGATAAGGATTCTTTTTCAGAAACCGTCTTTATCCCCACCCATACCTACACTCATTCCTTTAAAGACAGTCTTTCTCCTTTTCCCATCCCATTCCTCTACATAAATTTCTTTCCCCTCCTTTTGTGAAGAACCATGTTGTGACTCTAGTGCATAACTGGACAGACAATACCCTATTCTATTATTGAGAACTATTGAGACTTAGAAATTTATTATGTGCTTATTTTCATAATGTTACTCTGGAGTAGGGGGATACTACCTCCTTTTGCTGAGGCACAGGTAGCTACTGCAGCCATATCTAAGTGGCTGGGCCCTTGGAATTTGTCCCACAGTTTTGGTCCTCTGTATGTTGATATCAAAAGCCCTGAAAAAAACCAGGAACATCAGAAAATGCTGTGGCATACCTCTTGTCTCAGCAGTTGTGAATGTTCAAGACTTGCAACAACACTTGGGAAGTATTCCTGGTTTAAACATACCAACTGTGATCAGTTTCCCTTCTGCAATAGGTGTCAGGCAAGTCCTAATTCTTAGTGGGTGCTGCTTTGGAAGTTAGGTCTCTACACTAGGTAGCTGACAAAGATTATGCAGGATAGTCTCCGTCCCACACTCTTTAGAATTTAACCTGTACAAGCCTTTGTAGTTTCTATGGGAGATAGCACATACACCCTTGCTCTGCTCACCCTGTGATGGTTTCACGCTTCACTCTACAGAGGACTCTACCTTCACTTATTGCTGTTATCATTTAGAATCATAGAATGGTTTGGGTTGTAAATGACCTTAAGATCATCTAGTTCCAAAATCCTGCCATGGGCAGGGACACCTCGCACTAAACCATGTCACCCAAGACTCCATCCAACCTGGCCTTGAACACATCCAGAGATAGAACATTCACCACTTCCTTGTGTAGCCCATTCCAGTGCCTCACCACCCTCGCTGTAAAGAACTTCTTCCTTATATCTAATCTAAACTTCCCCTGTTTAAGCTTGAACCCGTTACCCTTTGTCCTGTTGCTACAGTCCCTAACGAAGAGTCCCTCCTCAACATCCTTACAGGTCTCCTTCAGATACTGGAAGGCTGCTATGAGGTGTCCACACAGTCTTCTCTTTTCCAGCCTGAACAGCCCCAACTTTCTCAGCCTGTCTTCATACAGGAGGTCCTCCAGCCCCCTTATCATCCTTCGTGGTCCTCCTCTGGACTTGCTCCAACAGCTCCATGTCCTTTTTATGCTGAGGACACCAGAACTGTACACAATACTCCAAGTGAGGTCTCACGAGAGCAGAGTAGAGGGGCAGGATCACTCTCATTTCATCCCCAGTCCCCCCAGGAAAATGGGGGAACTTTACTCCCATGTGGTACAGAAACAAACAGGCCAAACACCATTCAGGATGATTAAGAAGGGTTATGCTCCCTTTTTTCCATCTAGGAACTCATAGAGTTGAAGAAGCCTGGATTGCATCGGTGCTGTTCCACATCTGTCTAATGCAGGGTTATGAGGGAAAATGGGTAAGATTTCCCTGGAGGAGACGTCACATAAAAAGAACTATACTCCCGTGCAGTCTTCCTCTTTTAATTTTTACTATGCCTGGCACAGTTATATGCTAAAATCATCTCACAGTACAAACTACTGACTATTTCTATCCAGCAGACAATTCATTCTCCAAGGATCACACTGCCAAGACCTGGGGAGTAAAAAGCAATTTGAGACCGCTCTTGAGGGCTGGAGAGACAATTATGTACTCAGAAAACAAAAACCCGGAAATTTTCCTATGCTGCTTGGGGTCCAGGCTGTGACTCTCTTGGTGTCTAGCCAGGTGAAGGTCTGATTCTTCCTAAAGCCGTAGCCAAACAAGTAACCAACAACACCTCCTCTACTTAGGGCAACAATTCAAAACCATTTCATTTGTTCTTACTGCTCCAGCTGAGCTGCCCATCATCGGGAAGATGGGGAGGCAGAGTAACCAGTCAGCCTGATTCTCAACCTTCTGATGCACACGCTCATGCTCAATGAACAAGCTCAAACTTTTTAGGGCTGTAAATCACATTTCCATAGGCATATTCTCATGTGCATGTCACATTGCACTTCACAGAGTCTGAAAGCATAGACTGCAGGCAAGATGAAGACAAAGGTGGTGGATGATTCAGGAGAA
>NW_009943057.1:0-47208 GCF_000696875.1 Nestor notabilis | reverse complement strand
CAGGAATTTTCTCTTCCACAGCTACAACAGGTCACACAGGGACTTTGGGCAGGCTAGGCCAAATTTGCAACACACCCAGCTTTGTACTGCTTCAAGTGATGTCCTGGAACCCCTAATTTTGTTCCAAGCTACATCAGTGTAGCCTGAATTCACCCCACTCTTACAGTTTTCTTAGAGTTACTATGTATTTCATATGATGCGCTCTAACACTGCACATACAAACAAACGAATTCATCATAGCGACCCTGTACAAAATCCACCCTTACTGTTTACCTCAGAAGCTAGATCTGTGGTTAAGTCTTCAGTAGCTATGAATATTTATAACAGGCTATCAACATGTTTTCAACCATATCTCAAACAGTTTGTTACACTACTTGTGTTTTCAAGGTGATTTCTCACTTGCAGAACTAGGTCAGAAAAATACCTTGCATCTGAAGAATCATTTAGTGGTTGAAAAACTTTATCAGCAGCCATACACAGAAGATTCTTAAATTACTGGTACTTTCAGAAAAAAATATGATAACAACTTTTAATTATTCCAAATCAAATGTGCAGAGAATTTAACTTGATCAGACTAAACAACTCATTTTTAAAAGGCCACAATGTAGAAAACAGAATAAAACAGGGAAGCCACAGGAAAACAATCTCTTCAATCAGTTTTGGAAGGCTCATTTTGTCCCTTCTACTTTTCCTCTGGGAAACTCAAAACCCAGCTTTTTTATTCAAAGTTTCTTGTGGGGAAAACTAACTTCTGGCTTCCCAAAACAGGCATTTAAGTTACCACAAAGTTGATCAATACCTTCAAGAAGCTTTAGAGAACTCCAAACATGTAAAAGCTGTGGTGCATCTTCCTATTTTTCTGACTGATAAGACAGAAAACCCACTGATAAGAAAAACCTAAGATTGTACAGAACTTTGCTCCATACTATCATTTATCAAAATATTCTCATGTAGCTTGGAAGGGGACACATTGGGGAAACCTCTTTTGCTTTGTTATGCTATGTTTCTATGGATATAAATAAAAAACCAGAATAATTTAAGTCTTACTCAGCTAGCATAAAGAGAAAGTCAAGCCATTCTAAACTAAGCACATGCAGGACACATTTGAAATGTAGCACTTAAGGAATAAAATGCAGCTCCAGCTACCCGATGTCTTCCTGGATTCCAAGAAGCATTTTTTTCTACTTTCAATGTAAATAAAGTAAGTCCGTGGCAGGGAGGTTGGAACTAGATGATCTTTAAGGTCTCTTCCAACTCAAACCATTCGATGATTCTAATGACTCTGAAATCATACAAGTGAATTTTAAAAAGGGTATTTGTCCAGCGGCCATATAATTTCTTGCTAAAAAAAGATGATGTATTGAAAATATAACAACAACTGCTAACATGTTTTGAAGCCTACTTTCCTCCAGCTGAAAACTGGTTAGGACTAAGAATAGCCATTGTTTATACTTGCTTAAATAAAGATAATAATTCTTGAAGATGTAAAAATTACAAATATTATATTTAGCTAATTATATGAGGCATCTTGTCTCTCAGTGTTGCACTGAGAAAGACTGAAGGCTTCTGTTCACTTATCCTATTTCCTGACCTTCCCCTGAAATCCACATGATTCTTCTCAGACTCAAATTCAGGCACCAAATAAAAAGACACAAACTGTGTTTCTCTCAGTACAGCTGCTTCCTCAAACATGATCAGCTCTCTAATACAAATCATGGGAAAGAATTTTTCCATGGTGGAAGAAGCATTTAAACATCATGAAATCTAAGGTCCATGTTGTTGGAGTATGAGCACCCTTCAGGTGTCATGTCGTTTTTGGCTTTGGTGGTTGTTCTTTGGTTAGTGCTGGTGTGGTGTAGGTTAGTTTTTTCCCCTCCGGGTGCATATGAGTTGTCATATGCTTTAGTCATGTCTGCTGGTGTCAGCATGCTGTTTCTGATTAAGCCTTATCATCTAACATACCCAACTTAGACCTTTTCTGCTATATTCTGTTATCTCTCAGGCTTGATGCTATCTTCTGCTATCATTACCTACTTGATGTTATGACAAATAGGAATGATTTTAGCTATCATTTATGTGGGTCTTGCATTCTCTATCAAAAGCTTTTAATTTCTTAAAATTGGAGATAAATGATCTGGTATTTAGCAATAGGTTTGTTTTTTCCTCAACTAGGTTTTCAAAACCTGGCAGTCTTAATAAGAAAAAATTTCAAACAATATTTCTCCCCATCTGGATCAAATTTGAGTAAAAAGCTTACATGAAGATGATTCACGTTCAGAAAACCAGCCGCAGAAGGTACTGTGCACACCTCTTTTCCAAGTAATGTCCCACTCATCAATGCTACTGACTCCATTTCCTGTCGAGGATATTTCAAGAACATGGACAGTTTTTTGCCAATAAGGTCAATGCTGAAGTATATCATGGATTTAGGTTGGAAGGGATCTAAGGAGGCCAACCTGCTGCGCAAAACAGGGCCAACTATGATATCAGACAAGGCTGCTTGGAGCTCTAACTTCATAGGGGAGAAACTGTGCAACCTCACTGGACAGCCTAGTTCACTGTTAATCATCCCTGTGATGAAAGAACATTTCCTTCTACCCAGGTGGACTCTCTTTTGCTTCACTGTATTTCTTTTGCTTCTCAACCTCCTACTATGCACCACTAGGAAAAGACAGGATCCATCTTCTTGACGATCTCCTCATAGGTATTGAGGAAGGCTACTATTAGGCCTCTCCTAAGCCCTCTTCTTCAGGCTAAATACCAGCAATTCACTGGACATCTCCTGAAAGGGCATGGCCTCCAGCCCCCCGACTATCTGATGGTCTTCTGCTGAGCTTACTTCAGTTTGTCAGTGCCTTGCTTGTGCTGAATGGCCCAAACTGGGTACTGATACTGTAGATGTCAACTAAAAATAGCTCAGTAAAGAGGGATTAATCCCTTCCTTCAGTCTACTGGCTGTGTTGCTGTTAATACAGCCCCAGATACAGTTGGCCTTCTTGGCTGCCATGACACTCTGCTAGCTCACATTCAGGTTGCTGTCTACCTATAACTCCAGGTCCTTTACACCAGAGCTGCTTCTAGCCTGTGCTGTTTCAGGAGTTTCTTCCTTTCCAGGAGCAGGACCTTGAGTCTGTTCTCATTGAGTTTTGTAAGGTCCATACCAGCATGGTCCTCGAACCTGTCTAGGTTCTTCTGAATAACATCCCCATCGTCAGTCACAGCTGTTCCCAAATTTGGTGTCAACAACTAAGTTCATGAGAAAGAATTGTTGCCTCCTTTAGGTTAGTTACTGAGAAAGGATCTTAAGGATGTTGTCCTCTCAAAGACGGTAGTTTCCATCTCTAGAGGGAATCTTAACTACAGAAAATTGTGCTAAATTTTTGAAAAGCAGTAAATCCTAAATAAGTGACAAAAATTGAAAAATCATTTACTGAAATAAGCTCCTAAGCACCTGATTCTTGCTCAGTTTAGTAATTATGTTATGTCTGGCAATGAAGAACCAGTACTTGCAGACTCAGCAGTTACTGCTTGCATAAGCACACATGACACAGAGCATTTTATTTCTCCTAGAGAAACCCTACTCACCCTTTCCAGTCTCCTGCCAACCATAGTGGACTGGAATATACCATTCTTTCTCTTTGCCAATAACAAAGGACTGATAACCAAAAATTATGTTCAGTCTCATTTTCCTTTGTGAGTCTCTGTGGAGTTGAGAGAAATAAAACCTAGACCCATACTGAGGACAGAAAATCTCCTTGAACTTGAATACACAGAGGCTGTTATCTTTCTCAAAAGAAGCAATTAGGGAAATGATATAGTGAAGATTGCTTCAGAGAGAAGGATGAAATAACCTCAGGACATTCCACCTCATTTTAACATCTTTCCTTTATGGTTTTATTGTGCTACAGAAGCTTTATACTTAACTGGTGGCACCTTACCACTTCTATCAGTTTTCTGTTTTCCCTTTGTGGTATCACAAAAGGTTTTACAAAGCAATATACAAAACAGAGATCACTTCTTCATGCACAGAACCCCCACTTACAACATCGTCACTACCCACAAAGTGCAGTGCCAACAATACTCTTTGAGAACTCAAGCCATTGTGTCTTTTCTGTACTAGAATAAGAGCTGCAATTGCCAAGCAAGTTGTGGTTGTGACTTGCATAAGTTACTATTTTTTTCCCCCGGGGATTTTTCTGTAACTAAAGGGGCATTTCACAGGTTAATAATCTGGAACATAGATGGCTCTTCCAGGCTCTGGGACATTTCAGTCACATAATACACTTTGTGCCTCTGTTTCTTCTCTTGTCCTTTGTCTGTTTGGGCTGAAGATGTGTGACAGAGTCTCTTGTTACATGAGCAGGTCACATACAAACAATAGGGCTTTTATTGGCAACTGCTTTGCAAACCACATGGCCAGTGAAACACTATTCCTCCAGAGACTTCAGATCCGCCACCACTTCTGACACAGAAATGCATTAGCCCTCCTGAAATTACAGTACTCATGAAAGAAAAGAAAAATACCACCTTTTGCTTAGTCATTCCATCAGGTTACATACTAGAGAAATGGCAGAAAATGTGAGGTGCATCAATCATGTTATTGGCCACAAACCAGCACTTTTAAGATCCCTTTTTCTCAAAAGACACAAGCAAGTAGCAGCAATGCCATCTGCAAAGTACAGGCAGAATAGGACACCTCCAATCCCTCCTCCTCTTCTTTTAGGAATAAAATAAAAACTGCAGCTCCAACAGTGCAATTCTGCAGTCTACTAGAAAAGATGGATTCAACTACTTGCTTGGTACCGTAATTAAACTTTCTTTTTGCAAAATGTTTACCCAAAGGGAAATAAAACAGCTAAGCAACATACTTCTATCCAACCTCTTCCAGTCAAGTCTGTGCCCTCCCTACCCCGCTCAAAACCCCCAAAGCAATGCTGTAAAACTTTCGGGCCTTTTCTAGTAGCCCATACAAGTAAACACAAGTATAAACTCCTTATCTGAACTCAATATATAACAAAGCAGGCCTCCAAATAAGTGTTTTGAGGTTACCTCAGAGAGTGGTATGGCTGCAATTTTTGCCAGTCTAGCATTTTTCTTAAACAGACAAAGCATTAGGAAGTGCTAATGTAGGCAGACTGTCAAGGAGATGGTCAGTTTAGTATTGCAAGCAAATTTGTGTATTTTGCTACTATGGTGCTTGTGTGATCCCTGCCCTCACTGCAATAAAACTGCAACGCCACGCAGTCTACTCACTCACACCCCAGACAAAAAGGGGCCTTCAATTATATGCTGCATTTATATGTTAAAAGTCCAAAAACAGCACTCAGCTGCTGGCAAGATGGAGTGTTTGTTTTCTCAGAAGTGGTACATGCTAAAAGATCACAGGAAACATCAACAGGAAAAGTCTAGATAAGAAAATGTATATGCAATCAACATTTTTGTCTCTTTGAGAAATGCTGTTCAAAAGATACACAAATCTCTGAGATCATCAGTATTGTCTACAAGTCAAAATATTTGTTGTAACAGTATTTCAATCATCAGGCAAGGCATAGATCTTGCTGTATCTGAAAAAAATGGCACCCTGCCTTATATCAGCTCCACCTCAATGGTACGTGATGAGTGATATTTTCAGTAGCCAGCCCTGTCAAATACCACAGCAAGTCAGCAAGATGCAAAGATGAAGGTCTACTGAAACACTGTTAGATGTATTTGCTAAAAAACTTCTGTAAACAGCGCTGTCCTCAAATGATAGAAACAAAGCTGAAGGATGTGGTAAACATGAAGAAGAAAGCAAGTATACAAAGGTTACGAGATAGAAGAGGTGCAGCAATATGAATACAACTATGAGACTGGGTGGTAGTCATGGTTGAAGATAGTGAATATAAAGAAGACTTTATTGCCATGCTGAATGCCAGACAACTAGATAGATGTACCAGATCTGCATGACTTTGCATTAGCAGCTACTGCCATCTTTATGTAGAATCTCATGCCATTTAGTGCTTTTGATTGCTTAGACCCAAATGCACCAATGCACAACATAGGCAATATTAAAAAAATAAAGATAGGCAGTGTGTGGGGTTAGGGTTATGCCTAAACATAAAGTGTCACCAGCAAACTGTTCCATTGATCCAAAGCTTAAAATGCACTCAGGGGAAATGCTTCTGACACGTGTGAATCTGCACGCATTAGTGAAGAGGCCAAGTTGAAAAAAGTACAGGGACAACCAGGTGACATTGTTTGGTTCAGCCCTTCATGAGCTGCTCACCAGTGACGGAAAAGAAATACAAGTGGAATGCTATTTAACATTTGTGGGACAACACAACTGACACCCCATCTGGCCATGGCCAGGTTTGAATGACACTACCACCTGCTTCTTCTGGTATCACAATGAACTGTAAGATAAAGAAAGAGATTATTAGAGACTGAGAGCAGCAAGAAGGCAGCAGCACTCAGACACTCCTAAAATCCATTATCAGAAACAACTGAAGCTGGCAGGTGTGAAGCTTGATCCACTGCTAGAGGCAGAAAGCTCGATGGGATAGGGATGCTCCTGAAATCTCACAACCCTCATTGCTGAAAAGCAGTAATGAAGGAGACTAGAACAGCATTATAGCGCTCCCAGTTATGTTGGAAGGTGGCAATGCCTGCCACCTAGTGACTCTAAGCCAAAGACAACCGCGGACATTTGTAGTATTGTAGGAATGAGACTACAACAGCTGATTTTAGAGTTCTGTGTGGAAGACAACTACTGACAAAACTGCATAGCCTCTCTTTGCAGTAAGTGGAGAGAAGCAGGCCCTTATCTCCACGGATTTTATAAAGGCAGTCCCAGTGACCAGTTCAGATGCAGTTAGATGAAACAATCCTCATCCTCAGAAGTTATATTAATCAAGAACTAAAAAAATTCCTGAAATAATACGTTTGGATGACTTGGAGAAAAGTGAGCTTCTACCCCCACTCCGTAACATGTGCCTACCACATGGTAGATCCAGGTGAGAAATAAGGAACCAACCTAGTTGCAAAATGTGGAAGTTTGTTATAGCTTGCACGTGTAGCAGAAACTAAGCTGCCAAGTAACCATAAAGAAGCATCATGATGCTCAGACAAAACTGAGACACTCACTGTAGAAATGCAAGATCTGTGGGTCCTGCAGACTGCCTGCTATTGTTCCCTTCTATGTCCTGATGGGGAAAAAAAAGGTACTTATTAAGAAAACAAAAAAGCATGCCTATAAAGTATACGGCTAGGTTGCACTCGTGACTTATTCTCTGAGGGAAACAATCTTCAGAAGTCCCAGGTACTGCCTGAATATTGAAGCCAAAGGAACAGTAGCAATTCAATGGGTAACAGATTTGTAGAAACATGCCTACAATGACTCTTATTGTGACCTGTGTGAGTAAATTTTTACTTCTCAAGAATTTCTTGTTGCAAATCTTCACAAAAGTGCTTTTGTTACTGTTAGTTGACCTTCTCTGATGATGTCAAGAATAGATAAGTCTGCTTCAAATGTAAATTACTCTAAAAACAGAAACTGAGATTATTCAGCTAGTGCTTATTCATCACATGGTGATGGTGGAATTCATCATCATGTTAAAAAAATTAATCAAAATACAGGAAGTTGGGATGACTATTAATGACATTTTAAATAGCAAAATAGTTTAACATTCTGTCTATCAATAATTAATGCCTGCAGTTAACAGAGCTGTGCTGTGCAGTAATTAATCATCCTAGTGGCATTCTGATGGGCAGTATTTCTAATAGAGGGCTTTCCCAAACACTAAATAAAGGGGATTTTTGAAAGCTCAGTTGATATAGTGGAAACCCTAGCAATAGCTTATGCTTAGATTATAAAACACTGGCATTTCTTAATCAGCCTGTTAGAATATAATTGTATTAACTTAAGCTACAGTAACCGACATCAAATCAGGTTAAAACAAAAATAATTTGGCTTAAATGTTCTATGCACAGTACTGTTTCCATTATTAACAATTTGCCAGGACCTCCGAAAAATGCTGTTAAATGTTTCTATTTGGAAACCAGGAACATATACAGAAAATGGCAACAATTACGAGCTTATTCCAGTGATTCATACAATGCACAAAATACTAACCAAAGCAATGAAGTTTGAATTTGCTTTACCTAATCATATTCCTGTGGAAGTTAGGAATTTAGAAACAAGATTTCAAAACGGCAATTAGGGAATCCTTATTTGTCAAATAAACTTTACCAAAAGCATTTAACTTTAAAATGAACAGATCATCATTGAAAAGTACTCACTAGGACTTTGTTTTTCATTCATGTCAAACTGAGGTTTGGAAGCAGATTCTACAGATGAGTAGCAGAGCCCCAGCAGTAACCAAAGCTTCAGTCTAGCAATCAAGCTTTTTTCAAACCACTAAGGTCTAGAGATCACTTCCCTCTCTCAACTGAAATCAAATAAGTGATTTGACAGTGCTATTGATAGCTAATGTATCTGATCCTGTGACAAAGAATTATTGAAGTAATCATGTGATAGACCTAACTTGTAACAACGTTACTATGATCCAGATGACAACATGGCTAGACAAATCTAATGGTTCATTGGTATTTACTATGAGAAGCTTTATATTCACGACACCAGGAATTTGAGAGCAAATTCATCTGAAAGCTACAAAATCTGCATCTTATCTACATGCACTCTAACAATAAAAGACCTAGAAGCAAACATAACATTTTGTTCTTGAACAAGAAGAGCACCTCTCCATCACAGTAGTGTAACCCTACTAGGAACAAGTGAAGATATTTACATACTTATCATTAGTAATTTGGAAGACCATATAAGACGGATGAACCAGAGAAAATTCTGTGATAGCTGTTTAGCCAAATTAAAGCATTTAAACTATCCCTGAGATGTAATAATATGAATTAATTTTCCTTCATTCAGTAGGTACTAAACATTCCTTCCACGGATAACCTTATTCTTACTTGGAGGAAGTAAGAAAATAAGAGCCTCCATCTTATGCTGAATGTGTTTGCAACAGGTCACCCACTGAGCAAAATACAGTTCTCATGATTCTGTTGAGCTAGATTCTCAGACTTGACTGTTTATGGGTCAGCAAGTTTCCAACAAAACAAAAAACCTACAGTCACCAAAACTCAGCCTGATCATTACAAGCCAAGTCTCGTCTCTGCATTTATAAGTATTTTTTTCTCTCAGAAACTGCTATTGCATTTTACTTGTTTGTGTTAAGGTGAAAGCTACTGATTTTTACCTAAAAGCTTGGGTTTGGTTGGTTTGGTTTTGAGGGTTTTCATTTGTTTGGTTTTTAAAGTTACCGACTAACAAGTCATAATACAAAAGACACAGGTCTGTCACAAATTTTGCATTGTGCTTCCTGCAGGAAGAAAGATCTGAAAAGTGCTGTTGGCAGCAGTTCTACTATTTCCAAGCCAAATTCACTCAAAGCCAGGAAAAACACCAGAACATAATTTCCTTCAGCAGCTACTCTTCCGTGCCCTTTTCCAGTCATCATCATCATTCTCTCAAACCATCTGTTTTCTCTTCCTTGCACTACTTGTGATTTTTGCACTTCCCTTAGAGCTAAACCTGCCTCTAAACTTCCAGCCTACAGCCTCACAGTGCATCTTCCTCCTTCTATCTACAACCCACCTCCTGTTTCCCCTCAAGCCCACAGACCAGCTCAGGCTCAAAGAACAACTTCTCACCTTTTCCATTTCCCCTTCACGGCAATAAATCATCCTTCTGCATGTTGCCTTTGCCTACATGGCTTTGCTTTCTCAGGTTTCTCACTTGTGCTCACTGTGCTTCAGCTCTTATTATTTCTTGCTGCATGATGTTAATAAATCCCATTCTTTGACTTCTGTAGCCAAGCGCTCTAATACAGATCAATGTCCTGCCACATATCTAATAGTGCTAGTTATCAAAATGTTGCTAGTTATATTCTTCACATCCTCTGCTCCACTCCAAATACCTTCACTGACTTACTATTATAAACTGCTTAAAATCATGGAATTACGAATTGACCATTTTTTTTTCCCCTTGTCTCTAGTTAATTCCATCGAAAAGGGAGACAGGGTTCAAGCTCTGCAAAAACGTGCTTCCCACTGTGTTCTACTACTGACATCATTGTTGCTGAGATGATTCAACAAGTTACAACACTGGCTGACAGCATGTGCAATGCTGTCATACTGCCAGACTTCTACAAGGCGCAATGCAATTTCCATAAATTCAGCTTTCACAAGCTCAGTTCTACCTTTTCCCTTGTGGTACAGCTCATTAACACCAGCCAAACCAGAGGAACTGAGCAACTCTGGGGACCCGTAAATGAAAAGTGAATAGTGAAAGTAAATTATGCTGTGAAAAAAAGATAGCAAGATTGATGGAGACTGCTCACTTTGATAGTGAGATGATTTGTATGATGAGGAGCTTCAGAATAAAATATGATTTTATACCATGGTAATCTACCCATGGTGTTTGCACATTGAAGCACATCTACAAGTTCAAAAAAGGTTAGCTAAGTGTTGATTATATGGCCTGGAAATTCCAGTTATGCTATAAACTTGTTTATGAAGGCATTCATTCTGTGCTTGCAATGTTCTCACTGAGACTTTTATTAGCCTTTAGAGCATGCTTCCCATGTCTCCTTTATCAGGAGACCACAGGGTGACTCAGAAAGCAGTTTGCTGCAACCCTATTGCCCATAATCCCATTGTGACCTAATCAGTTCAGCTGTAACTACGAAGTTGTTTCACTGTAAAATCCCTGCAAGTGTCTAGCTCATGAGACATTGAGAATTCATGGTTCAGGCTTTTAAACAGTTACTGTGTCTAAGATTGAGTGCCTGGAACATTATGGAAACAGCAACAATTTAAAATAACTGTAATGAAGATCTAGATAATCGCTGGGGGTATGTGTGTGGAAGGTGACATACTCAGTTTTTGTATCAATTCTGCTTCCAAAACTTTCCGGATCTGTGAGAATAGAGGGAAGACTGCTAGCAATTTTTGACAGAAAAATAAATGCAAATCAGCTTCTTTATCCTCCTACCTTCCAGACTCCTAATATTTGTGAGGGAAGGGCTCTGTCATTTGAAAACATGCATAGTTTTGAACCTTAACACTCACATGAGCCAGCAACATACCTTTGACCAGGGCTTCGCTATAACACATATTTCAGGCTGCAAATTTAGACCAAACCAAATTTTGTCCTTCTTCCTAAAATACCCTTGTTCTGCATTCTCCAGTTACAATGAAAACTGGTTTCTCAGAGGCCTAGTTGCTGCCTCAAATAAGGGCTCTACAACCTATTACACATTCAATGTTGATAAATGTCTATTATCAAGGGAATGACAACAACACACAGCCAATACAGGACCTGGCCATATCCAGGCCAAAAGCCTGGTATTATCAAAGAATGCCAAAATATTTGTTCGTCTTAAGTTTAGCCTGAACTGTACCTCGTAGGGAGAAAGGTTACCAAGCTCACTTCTGGTACAGTTTGAAATGCATCAGTAGTATGTACACATCTTGCAGAGGCTGGTGCAGCTAAATGAATCAGAGCTTGTCACTGCTTGGATGGGAGATGCTTTCTATCTATTCTTTTTGGTTTTTATTTCACTTTGAAGTATTCTTGTAAGAGTGTTTCCCTTTAAAATAGAGTTAATTATTACAGTATTAGAAGAATTATCTACAGTATATTTGCTTTAGTTCAAATAACTTAATTTTGTTAGGCAAGAAAGGAGAGGAAATGATACGTAAGAGATACAAGTATATGCAACTGAGCATTTTAAAAACAAATCATATTGCACTAGAGAAAGGCCACTGTGCTTAGCATATGAATAATTGTACAAACTATAGAAACTGGAGCCAAATTCCATCAAATACCCTTCATATTCTACAAACAGCATGAAATCCTCTCTAAATTCTTGAATGGATTTATTGCATTGTATCAATCAGCTGTCTAATCCACAAGCAGATTTCCATTTCCACAATATATTATGCTTAGCAATAAGACATGCTTTTAACAAGGATGACTTCTGCAGTTTACTTAGAGACATGAGGCTTTTCATGTCTTGTAAGACTCAAAATTGCTACCATTAAGGAAAGCATTCCACTGCATTCAAGCACTCTCCCCTCAAGAGATGCAGTTTATTAATGCTACCCCAAAAGCTTTCAAATCCCTAAGGTCTAATGCACATTTCAGCCCCTAATCCTAGCTTTCAGGAAATCCAGAGATATTTATTACTTTCATGTGAATTAATTCAAGCCCCGTATCCCATAACGACCATGTCATGATATGATATATCCTCTGCCAATTTATATTCTCAGTTTCATAGCCCATGCCTCTACAGCACTTTACTCTTCATCGAGCTGCTTAAGACATGGGTAGGTTTTATAAATAATAAGGAATAGATGTAGAGCATTTAGCTGCAAGCAGAAAATAAATTAATACATGAAAATTTGTTCAGAATTCATTTTTGCCTCATTAGCTGATCACTCCAAAAGCATGCCTATTTGCAAGTATTTCCAGTTATCAAATTGAAACATATTGAAAGTCACCCCAGCTTGCTTGAATAAAAGAATCTGAACTGACAGAAACATTCAACTTCCTTCTCAGTTAGGATGGCTCATAGGACTTTGGCTCTGTGTATTAAAGGTTAAGTTACCAAATTGTGCTGAAGAATGAAGTTTTATATATTCAGTGATCTCCTACAGATAGATTCTCCAAACATGCATATTATCAACTGGCTGTATTTTACGTAACATTCTTGGCTATAGAGACCTGCAGAAATAGTCTTGTCCCCTTCTGCCCTGACAGCTGTAATAACTAAATGAAACAAAACCAACCTCAAAGTCATCACAAATTCACACAGTGTTACAGAAAGGACCACTTCATTGTAATCTAGTCATAACAAAATACTGCACTGCAGGTTGCACCTGCACAAAAGGAACTAAAAAGGTATTGGTTTATTAAATGGCTTTCACACGCCTCCTAGGACTTCTAAGTTTCATTGAACTGTTCTTTATTTGTGGACAAAGTGTGATGGGAAGTGCAAGCTGTGGAAATCTCAAATAAACCTCTTCCACAAACAATCACCAGCTTTACGATGTAAACTGACAGTGGCACTATGAGTGACCATGTGTGACAGCCACTTCTTCAGTCCACAACATATTCTTCCCAAATTTCTGAACCAGCATCCCAGCCTATGTCAGAAAATGAAAGTATCATCCACTCAGATAAAGTCTTGACCTAAAAGCTTCATTTCCCATGACAATTTGTTCCAATGCTTAGTTACCATCTCTGTCAAAAAATTAATACTTTAACCACATCATAGCACAGCTTGAGCATCTGAAACAGAGTAACTTCTTTTCTTCTAATGGCTTCAGACAGTAGGTCTGATGTGAGCACTGAATTAAACAGTCTCTTTTGATATCTTTCCATTTTCATCAAACACTTTAAAAATAACAATGAAGTTTTGCTGTATTAAGGTCGTATCTGTGCCTGGGAGATATGAGGAATGAGACTCTCTGTGCACAGGGTAACACCCATGCATATGACAGGCAGTGATCTCTGTCCTCAAAGAGGCAAGGCAAGCAAGTGGTGTGAAAAGACATGAAGATACCCATTTAGGAGTATTTTCCTCTCACAGATAACAGTGTTGCCTTTCACTCTCCAGAGACCATATTGGCCATTGCCCCTTTGGAGCAAAACAAAGGAGGCGACCCCCCCCCACAGTCTGCCACACTTCAGGACTCAGGGTGTAAACAGGACCTTAGTTAACTTCTGTAAAATGCATAATGTTACAAAAAATACCTACGTGAAACATCTAATTAACATTAACTGTACCAAAAGAAAAGTGTCATGACAAAGATTCACATTCCTGACAAATAAAACAGAAGATTAAAAAAAAAAAAAAAAAGAAGTCATATTTTCTTCTTTCTTCCTAAGAATCTTAGGTTCAGAGCATCAGATCACTACCAGGAACTTAGAATGTAAGATGCTTCTTCTGCACCCAAATACAGTGCTTATGTGAGCAAGATCTGTACATTCTAAAAAGCTTATTCCTAAATTCAGGATAAATTGATAGTTCCAGTTAACTCAGTTAAAATTGAACGTTCATGCTTGCATGCAGATAGACACCCACATTCAGAACCAAATGTCTGCCAAATGACCTCAGAATGTCAAATGTTAGGAAAACTGTTTCTTCCCGCTCTAGAGTAAGCATAGGGCTCAACAAGAAACTTTTAAAAATAAACTTAATCTTTGTGTCAATAGCAATTTAAAAAAATAAAGATAAAAGGACAAGAAAGTCACAAAATGTAATGATTTAAGAAAAACAGTCCATAAACACGTGTACCTCAAAGACTAATAATGAAAGATATGTTTGTCTTTGTTAAATGAAATCAAAGTAATTCTGTTGTGAGCAACTTGAAAGGCTGGATGCTACAAAGCACAAGCTGAATATTAACATCAAGGTTACAGTATTATATGCTATGAAATGAAACTATAAAGTACATTGACATGAGCTGCCATCTCTCCTTCAGAGTTTCAGTTATCACAGAATAATTATGTGAAGAACCATCAATGTCAATCCTCATTTCTTTAGCCACGTGAAATGGAATGAGTATCAACAGGAGAAGGAGAAACCACTCGTGGTACTGCAGGCATAAAACAGAGAGGCTACAATTTTTGTCATGGGGATGTTGGCAGCAGATATTCTTTCTTCAATAAAATATTTACCAACTAAAGTAGAGCTTTATGTTAATCATCTATCTGCAGACAAAAGAAAAAATAGAGGACTTAATACTAAAGCCTCAAAATGTGAAAATACTCAGCTGTATATGCCAATCAGGACTGCCTGCAGCTCACCCTCAACAAGACCACCTCAAGAAGCCATTTGATGCAACCATCTGACCACAAACTCAGCTCCAAACAACCAGAGGGCAAAGTACATACTTCCACTGTGCCTTGGCAACACAGGTGGAGCCTCTTGTGAAAATATCTTTCATTTAAAAACCAATAATTTATCTAAACCCAGGCAAAACCCACACTGTGTGCTTCCATCTCATGAAGTGAACTGCATACAAGAGAGGTTGGATCTCCCATGACAGCTCTGAATTGCATCTTTTTAATGGACAACTGCAAAGTACTCGAATTATTGTGTGAAAGGCTGCAGAAGAATTTATGTGAAACCACATTTTAAGTTTGTTTTTCAGAGGCATTTAAATGACAAATGGCAGGGCAACAAAGAGCAGGGGGAGAGTGGGGGGAAAGAAAGAATTAATCACCTGGACTTGAAAAAAACTATCCTCTACCAGAACACTGTACTTCTGGCATATTACCCAAGCACTGAAACATGCCTTTCCAGGTGCTTATTAGAGTTACTCATTTTAATGGAATTGTGCATTTGAATGAACACTACATATCATTTATTTATCTGATTAATCTTTACAACAACTGTTGCCATGGCTCTTTATTTGAGACAGTAATGTAAATCTGCAAACAACAACGCTGGGTATAAAACATCATCAACCCAAAGCAAAACAACTGAATTAAATGGTAAGCAGATAAGGACAATCTTACAGCGTGTCCTGAAAATCTCCTGCCCAGGCAATGGAATTCTCCAAGTACGAAGCCTTGAAAAGGGGACATCCTGCTGTAAGTCACGTAAGGGGATGAGTTCTGATCTTACATCAGCATGGGATGCAGAGTAACTATTCTGAATGCCACAAAGCACTGCCTGTGAAATTCTTCGTTTTCTCAATGTATTGGTGAGCTGTTCAAGGTTTTATCGTACTCTAAAGGAATTCTCCAGCCTCAGCCACAAGCTTGTGAGCTGTACTCACACAACTTCCTTCAAATAGGAAACATAACAGAGCAGCATTCATGGATGAGCTACCTGAACCATCTTCTACTTCCTTTGAACACTTCCCTGGGACCTAAGAAGTGCTTGCAAGCAAAATGCAGTTGATGTACAGGCCAGCATATTGGCTTTACCTGCCTTCTCTTTTTCCAAACCCTTGGAAAGACAAACCTAACAGATCCACTACAGAAACTGCAAGTGAAACATTTATCTCATCAAAAGTTGAAAAGCCTGAATTCCACCTTTGACAAATCTCTTTGTTGTTCATGTGAGGTGCCTTTTATAAATATTTCTAGACAGAACTTATATGTAACACAGTCATACGAATTCCTAACATTACTCTGAATGCAGATTTGGGTAGAACTACATGTTAAACTCGTATTTCAGTTCTATCACCTTGTTTGGTTCAACTGAATGATCCCGACAGCTTTCTGAGATTTTATTTCTTGAGCTCCCAGCAATTTAGAGCAGAATAAAAATCATAAGGGATTCATTCCCCACCTGTGCTCATACCTTATAAGTGCAGGATATGTGTATAGCCATAGAGTGCAGGCTGCAAAGCATGCTCAGTCTTGTTCAGCACCAAAAAGCACTCAGTCCTGCCAACCACCACACATTCGACTCTGGTGTGGATCTCTGCATTCTGCTGCTGCTGCTGACTGAAGCAGGAAGCATCCCTCATTGCTCAAACGAAGAGCAAATCTTTGACATAGACAATTTTAGAAAATTAATTTCTGTACTTGAGCCACTCCATCTCATCTGACCAAAACCAAAAGCAGCCTATAAAACACATTCATAAACCAGTTGCCAACTGTGTATGTTCGTGAAACACTGTTTTTAATGTTTACTTATGTTGCTGGAGTAGCCATTGATTTTCCATGGAGTACAGTAATTACGTTCTACCCAAAGTTTTAACATTAAGCATCTTAATTATTTACAACATAATGTGTTTAATGGAGCACAGCATTACTTACTTTGGGTAATATATCTCCAACATTATGATACATCAAGCCAGGCAATAAAATTATTATGCAGAGAGAGACAGCTTAACACTGAACCTTCTTCATTGCCAATGTCCCTTACTCGTCTTCTAAGCCTGTGAGTAATTCCCCTCTTTAATTTAGTCAGCTGCCTGGAGGGTTTTCTAGAAAACTTTTTAAGGACTTCAAACTTAACGGAATACAAAACAGAAAGGACATGCCATGCAACTTAGGTTTAACAAGTTTATTACGTATATGCTGGTCCTCTGGTGGACCATTTTGCATCATCAAATACCTAAAAAAAAATAAAACCAAATGAAGCCTTTTAGCTAAAGAATAAAAAGTTCTACATTCCATGATGACTTAGCAATTTCTTTTCTCCTTTGGTAATTTAAATTTGTTTTTTCTTTGGTAACTAGATTTGTAGGTGTTATTGTAAAAAAGAAAGAATGAACGAGATTTATTTCTAGTGAACACATAAGACTTCTCTAAATCATATGTTCCTGCAGTAACAAAGTGCATAGAAATGCACTACAGAATTTTAAAATACTCAAAAAAACCCCATGGTTAGGTTTGGAGTTCAGGCTCCAAACACAGTTTGCAAAGTAAAAGGGACAATGTTTTCTAGATGTGCAATTTTTAAACTACTGAAAAATCAAGGATTTAGTTTTTCTGATAGGATGCCACTAGTCATAACAATCTGCGAAGTCCATATTCTGAACAAAAGGAACAGTGATCCGAAGCCAATATATGCTGGAGACATCTTTCATCTCCTCACCAAATCCACACTGCTCTGCATTCTGTCCCATGCTACTCCCCAGAATGAGAAACGTGTGCACACACAATAGAGACAGCATGCCCAAAACACGAAGTGTGTGCAGACACACACGGGTGTATAACAAAGAATTTGTTGAAATAAACTTATCTCAGCCTCCCAAAGATGCCAGTCCACACTGAAAGACACAGAAGCTAAGCGGAAGTGAGGCACAGGGAGGCAATGGGGAGGAAACACTGACAGTGCATCCTACCTGCAAAGAGCTTGGAGGGAGTAAGGTCATCATACAACATGGAATAGGATAAGGGGGGATATTATTTGTAGCCATTTTATACAAAGGGGATGAGTAGAAAATTTCATATACAAAGTAAAATATTTCCCTGATCATATTCACAAAGTTATGCAGTTTATGCACTGCAACATTCTGAGGGCTGTGTTTATGCAATCATAATTCTAATCTAAAAATTAAAGGAGAGAAAACTCTTCAAGAGAGGAAAAAAGCCCTGATAAGTCATCAGCTTTTTGGAACCCCTCACTTGCTTTCTTGAGTATTTTAAGTCTAGCCATATCTAACCACGCTCCAAAATCAGAACATGTAATGCCTGAAAGGTCTGACTGTTTCTGGAAAAGTAAAGGTATTAGATGATTGCAACAGGAAACTAGCTCAGACGTGAAATGTACAGAAAAAGGTTCATTCTGTACCAAGCATTGAATGGAAGAGAAACTAGTGAGATCTAAACAACAGACACATTGCTTGCTGTGTTTAAATCAACATAATAAGTATTCCTGTGTTCACAAAGTTTCCATTTTAAAAAACATAAAGAGTATAAAATATTGACAGAGATTGTCTGAGATTTTCTACAGACCGATAATATTAATTCTCTTCAATCTTTGCCTTTAAAAGATAACAAGTAGAAGCTGCAATGCCATGCTAACACAAACCATACTGAAATATTATCTTGAGAATGGATGTAACTAGCAACCCAAAGGGACAGCATGGCTGTTCTGCAATCCGAAGCTAAGCAGAACAGGTTACTTCTGTGAACTACAGTGGTGAAGTATCTAATTACACTAGTGGGTATCACTTTTTTCTGTGACCTCAGTGGGCAACAAGCTGGGCTCTGTGACAGAAAAATGACCATGAGTGGGACAAGGATTGTCTGTGTACACTTCTACATACGTGTGCACACGCATGCCTCGTAAATCCAAAGTGCTTCAGTTGATCAGTCGCCCAATCTCATTCAACCACGTGTCTGCCTCTATCTTTAGGTCTTATCTTTCCTCTTCCACCCTGCTGCAAAGGGCAAGGAAATGAGGTTATTCCTCACCTTCTTCTATCCTGCCATTCTGGCCCAGGACCCAGTGCTGCTCGTGAACAAGGGCAGCGGAGGTGGGAAACAACATCTGATAATGGTACTGCCTTTCCAAGAGATGTAATAAATTCTGGAAAAAAAACCAAAAAACCTGTGGAAGTAATAGATAAAATAGAAGAGCTCTGAATCAAAGGGTGAACCACAAAGCTAGGTGGCTGCAAGGACAAGAATTCAATTATATTAGCCTTTCATATCGTTTCTAATTACTAAGAATCTGTATTGAAGCAAAACATGAAGTACTCTGATCTCAGATGTATAAATTCATGCTCTGATAAATAAAACTCCTCTGAAAAGAGGGGAAAGTTGCAAGAAAAGTTTAAAGGGAAATAATTATGCCTTATTGCAAGACAAGTTAGCAGTATGCTAAATAGGAACTCTAAAAGCAGACACTGATTTGGGTGGCTAGACTTTTTTTTCCCCCAGAGAGGTATATGGAATTGGAGATTAAAAGGTACAGCTGAGTGCAGGTGGAAACATCCTAAGGGACAACAGGAAATTTTGCTGTGCAATGCAGCATAGTGTGATGAGATGATTGTTATGTAACCCATAAATCTGTCATCTACTCAAAATCCCAGATCAGGCAGAGCAATGACTTTGCTGGTCATTCACTGCCCCAATTCCTTCCCATTCCCCACTCTCCTCTGCATACATAAAAGTCTGTCCTCACTTAGTTGTCCAAGATCACGATCTCCACAACACTGCTGTAAGACCAGCTGCAAAGCCTGGCTAAGAACAGTATTTTACCACAGGCTGACACCAGTAGAAGTCTGCCAGGTTTTAGCCAGGCTCATTTAACTCCATGCTGTGCCAATACCTTCCAAGCTGCAAGGCTGCAATTCAGTATCAACAGAAGAGGAATAATTTCTTTTCTGTTTCATTAAGCATGTGTTTTAGTTGCTTAGGAGAATACAACACCCATCCTGAGTGGCAACACTGCTAAGCCACCACAGCTAGCTTTTCTCTTCCCTTCACGGAAGGACAACTGACAGCAACTTCCAATAACCACTTCCTTGGGTGAGGAAACCTCACTCTCTGCTCCCTGGGGCTGACAAAACTTGTCCAAATCTTTTTTCGTTTTTTGCCTAGGAATGTCTCTTCTAGAAATGACTGTGAATGCTGGACTACTTAGCAATTGAGATCTAACCTGCCAATGGCAGTAAATACCTGTTTTCTGTAGATGTTTCTAGTTTTTAACCATTTTTTCACCACATCAGTGACAGAAGCCTTTCTGTCACTGACTGAAGTCTTCACTCCTTCCCCCATCCACATACCTCTATCCAGTCAGACACTTGGAATTTTCCTTGTGGTACAGAAGTGATTGCATTTGCTTTATGCCTTTGTGGGTCAGACAAGAATTTAAAAGGTTTAAGCAAAGTTACAAAGGAAAATGTAATGGTATTTGGAACTTTTAAAACAATTTACCTTTCATGCGTGGTTCTGAGCTCAGCTCAGAGACTACACTTTCACAGTCAATCTCCTCCAGCCATCTCTCAATACACCGCAAACAAGATTAAGCTTTTGTTACTGCCTCAAAGTCAATCAGGGTCATCTGCAGCAGACAAGGATTGAAGGTGTTTTTTAACTTGGTCCTTATCTTTTGGTGATAAGGTTCATTCCTTTTCAACTACATTCCAAATGGGGAAATATTTTCCTCTCACACTTCTTTGCAAACTTTGGAAGCTTCTTCACTTCCTTTGGAGCCAATTCACTTTGAAGAACATTTTGTCTGCGGAACCTAACTTTGAAATATTTTCAGTCTTTTAACGGCAGCAATGGATCCAGCTCATTACAGTTATTGTAACACACATCTAGCCAACTCTCAACTTTCAGGAAATTGCCTCCTTTCCTTGCTACTGTATTAATTCCACTGATATTGAAGTTCTTTTTTTGGTGGTGGTGGGTTGTTTTTTGTTTGATTTTTTCTTTTTTAAAGGATTGTGGTTTGCCTTCTAGATATAGAGCACACTTACTTTGTATGGTCCATTCCCTGAACAGAACTATTATAGAGACAGTCTCATAAAAGAGATAACTGAAGTCTGAAAAGATAATGGTTTGCATTTCAAAAAGATGTTCAGCAGAAAAGGGATGTTCTCTTTTCTGAACTAAAGTTTCAGGGATGACTGTTCATTGCACAAGCAGTTCACCATCTGTCCAATTTTGGGAAGTCACACAAAATGCAGATCATTTATGTCTACCTATTAGCACAAGCTGGAGACTCTCTAACATCTATCACACCATGATGCCAAGATAGCTTTCATACACTGTGTGGTATCATAACTTCTCTGTGGTTCCGTCTACATTTGGTGGTCCAGGGCCAGTGAGATGCTACCACACTGAGCTGCAGAAAGAATGTATCTATCTCCTAGGATAATCTCAAGCTCAAAGTGGTGTAGCTAAAAAACTCATTTCCAAACTGCAAACTGACTTGAAGTTTTCTGCCACACTGACTCTTCATGCACTGATGTTAGCAAAGTGCACATCCCATACCATGACCCAAAGTGCGGGGACTGTCATGCTAGGTTTAGGACAGAAAGGTTCAATGAAAGAAACTAGGTTCTTGTCCAGGCTCTTTCATGACTGGAATCAAATTTATGTGATTAAATATCTGATAAGACATGTGGTGTGTTCTCTGACCCTGCTACCAGTTACACACTTTACACTCTCTGACTTATCCTATTGGCTTCAGTTGATCGTAAAGCACATAAAGCTTTCGGTGTATGAAGTTAAACATTTTTACTGTGATATTGCAACCTTACTTTGAAGGCTTAGCTGCTAGATGTAAAAAGCAAAAAGAACCAAAGAAGTGTGACAGCAAAAAAACCATTCAGTCTGCAAGAAAAAAAAGTCAAGGTTTAGATATTGGAAAAGGGAAAATGTTTGATTTTGCTTTTCTGCTCATACATTAAAATGCTTTTTCTTGAGAAGATTAAGGCCTTAGAAATGAACTCTTGCATGGTTTGTGTGAGCACTTCTTCATTTGGAGACAACAAAACCTAAACATAGCAACATACTGACTTGAAACATACCTCATTCTCCTTTCAGGGTACAGTCCCATGCAATGCAGTTAACATAACTGATCAGAGACACGTACATCCTGAACATGCAGGGTAAAATCCACTTATAAACAGAATGGTAACTACATTCACGAAAATCTATGTCTGCCCATGTATCTGTGAATGCCAACAACAAAAGAAGTTTAATTGCATAATCAGGCTTTATCCCGCAACAAACCATCTAGCCAGATTTGGCTCTTACCACCTCTTTCTTAGCCCTAACTCTGTCTTCAAATTGATTTCAATAGAATTGTGGGGCATAGCTGAGCACAAATGCATGGACCATGATTTCCCAGTGTTTCAGACAGATTTCTAGATTACTCCTAGCAAATGGATAGGCATTGGGCTATCAAGGCCAGATCAGGTACTGATCTGTGAGAGGGCTACAGTCCTCTTTCATGAAGCTGTCTGTGCCTTCCATGTCTCCCAAGAGCTTCCTGTAGCTTGTGTATCTGCTATCTTTTTCCTCCTGATGCTTCGGTTTCGTCTACCATTTTCAGCCATAGATTTCTCAACATTGCAACTCAAGTTGAAGTGATTGAAGCAGCATATATAGATAAAAATATACGTACGCACTCAAATACACAATATACATAAACATAAGTAATTTTTCAAAGCTGTACAGTATACTGTGTTTTAAATTGTTATGGACCAAATATGATACTTCACATTCTATGTCATGCTCTTCACCCTGCCTCCTGAAGAGTTTTTCAGTCTCTCTTCCTTTCTGAGCATACACGTATACGTGCGTGTGTGTAGAATTAAACAGCAGGTATTTGCAGAGTGTAGGAAAATGGAGGAGCACAAACTATCTTGTTTGCTTACAGTCCTGCTTTGATGCAAAGCAAAGGCTGAGTACATCCCTCGTGCACTGCTTCCAGACAGGAACTTTCAGAGACTAATTCTGAATCCTGGCAGTAAGATTTGTCAGGTTTTCTAGTGAAGGAAGCTGCCTGGGAAAACTGGCTGAGTTACTGCATCACTGCTTTAGATCTCTGTTGCTTCTTCCTGTCTACTTTAAAATAATGAAAACAAAGATCCAAAGAAGTTCAGACCCAGGCAAAACTGGAAAGACAGACAAACTGAGCATGTACAGAGGCGTTCTGAAATGAAGAGCGTAAGTAGGAAGAATTTTAGCTTATGGTTACCTTTAGCTTTCATTTTCTTCAGCTGCAGCTAGCAACTGTACCTGGTCTACAACCAATTCTGCACCAGCAGAAGCCATTTGCAAACCTCCTTCTGATGTAGCTGTAAAGTAAGTTCATTCCCATTAAGAGAAGAAAACAGATATGCTCCTTCCCTGGCAGTGTTCAAGGCCGGGTTGGACAGGGTCGTAAGCAACCTGGTCTAGTGGAAGGTGTCCCTGCCCATGGCGGGGGGGTCGGAACTAAATGATCTTAAGATCCTTTCCAACCCAAACCATTCTATGATTCTATGAGATGTGTTTCACAGGTGCAAAAATAAAAAAAACAAACAAACCCAGAAACAAAAAAACGAAACAAGCTAAAAAACCTCAACAAACCAAGAGCAAGATCCAACAGCTAGCTGGGAACTGAGGGACGACTTTCCTCACTATACCTGTGTCACCGGAGTACTGGAAGGAGATACAGACACTGACTGTACTCCAGAAGTCCACCTCTTCCCATTTGAGCACCTGTTACTATCACCAAGTTTTGCATCAGCTAGCACAAGGGGAGTTGACAGCTATGATCTGCCTTTACCTACTTTCTGAAATAACTAAATAATAGCCTTGAATATTGTCAGAGAGAGTTGCCAAAAGAAATTTGATTAATTGCTCGGGAACATCCATCTTTACTCATCACTCTCTGAAATTGCCCTGTCAGTCAGAACAACACAGTTTTTCGCATGGAGAATTTAGAAAAATCATACTGAGCTAGAACCTAGAGACCTCTGCTTGATTTATAGTTGATGTTATTTGAAAAACACTTCCTTCAAAGAACAAAACCAGTCAGAGAAGAGGACAATGACAGGTTGCCAAATCTTTTTACTCCTTCTAATCACTGCAGCAGGAATTAGCAATTTGGTCTCCTGAAGACATTTCACTACTAAAAAATGCTGCTAACCGCAGCCTAAAACAAAACTCCAATCCAACAAACCAAAAAATCCTCCACGTCTACAACTTCTGACAGATTCTACCAAACAATAATATCACTAATCAGTCATCCTACCTCAGCATATACTAGTAGCCATCACAACACAAAGATTTTAGGCCTGAAATGAAATCCTTGCACCAAATGAAGTTATTCTATAACACCACAAAACCAGGAACTTTCACAATTTCACTGTTTGTTTGAAAAATAAGAATGGGAAAAAAATAAAAAAATTAAAAACTTTTGGTCTCTGCCTTTTATCTCTTATTCCTCACAGCTCCTTAAGCAACATGGCTGGACTAAGCCACTGCCTTTGCTAACTTTTTTGTTCTATGTCCATCATCTACAGAGCTGCTGAACTCAGCACAGTGCATCTGTAAGAGAGTGTTACTAACACATCCTGCATGTAATGCCCAGAACACATGAAGTGCCACACACTAGAATATGTAGGCTCTTTATGTGAGCTGGAGAAAGTTGGCAGGGGTGGGTAGATTTGGGTTTGGGGAGGACTGTTAGTAGTTGTCCTTTTTTAATCTCTGGAAGCTCCTGTTCAAGTTCCCTGTGTTGGCTACAGACATCTGCAAGGACAGTGCACTAAGGGAGAACTGAGCCTTACCAATGTATACACAGGCATAGCCGGAGATGACTTTCCCAAATACACCTCTGTAAAAGCCAACCTGTGACACAGGAACCCAGCAGAGACAGAAAATCTATGTACTCTATGCCTCATAGTATGCTGCAGGCATACCCTGACTGTGGTTCCAAACAGTGCTAGACAGCACAGTTTAAGGCATCAGTAACTTGCTTAGGCTGGTTGGTCACTACTGAGACCAGCAGCAGAGTTTTAGTGATGTGGTATTATAATAGGAAGTTTTCTAAAATAGTCAAAAAAAAAACCAGTCAAGATGAAGCTTGTGTCTGTTTTGGATATACTAATATTCAGTACAGCCTGAATAAAGGCATTCAGCAGTGGCATAATGCTTCACTTGACATTTTTTTACACAGAGATAAACTTACAAAACATGAAATATAGATAAGTCTTCACTTGACTTTCTTTCAATAGGTCTAAGTGCTTAAAAATGTCAAATAAGGTGCGTTCTTAACAATGATTTTATAGAGAACTATCACTGTCTGATTCAGTTCTCCAAGAAATTAATCCTAAATGAGCACTTTAAAATATTTAAAGGCTTATTTTTTCTCTTCGCATTGTCTCTTTGTGCAAAGGCACAAAACAGATAGTGAAGAACAAATAAGGATCTGAGATGTCGCAAACCTCAGCTTGCTACTACATTCCCGTAATGCGCAAAATGTCAAAAGGATCTTCTTGCCTCCCCATGTTATACTGTTGCCTTTGAAGACAATAAGTATTAGCAAGATATTGAAGCAGTGTATGCTCAAGGATGCTATTCAAAAGAGAAAAGAGTTTGTTATTTTTGGTTTCTGTCATAGTAGAACAGCTACCTACTGTGAAAGTCTACATAGCAGTCATTTAAAAAACATAAAGACATACCCTTCTTTTCAAAACTCTAAGTAAGTTCGTAATAGTTTGGCATGTTCCGGCACCCATCCCAAGGCTCCCTACACAAACCAACCTCCTAGAAAGGAAATCAGAACACGCATTTCCTAATTAAAGGCAGCACCCCTTAGGGTTCATATTCTTTGATAAGAGTTCACCCTTTCCCTGTCCTGGGAAAAAAGCTGTATCTAAAGATGCAGTGCAGCCCTCTTTCTCAAAGATAACAGCTGAATAGAAGCCTGCAAAAAGAACAGTGGAGTGATTTTGCAATCAGAAATACACTGCAGCTCACCAACCGAAATAGCTGACAGTCAGACATCCAGTACTTTGCCTTTGCAGAAATATCCCAGTTCTCCATATTCCATTTTATTGAACAGATACATTCACTGGAATCTAATTTAGTTGGCTGGGACTGATCCATATTACTTTTTAAAAGTGGCAAGACTCTTCACCTAAGCTAATATCTTGAGTAAACCTAAGTCTGTGAGGGATTATAGACTTCTTTACCTTGTCTATAGGTCAAGAGAACCTTAGTCAGCTGTAAACAAATGATCCTGAGTGAGCAAATACAGACTATTTGACATTACAATGCTTCTGGAAAAAAAACAAAACCCTAAGTGAGATATTTTGGAGAACTGTTGCATTTTGACACCAAATAGCAAAGCTATTACAAAGTGGAAAAAGAAGCATTCTGATTTCTGGCACAAACTTTTAGGTCTGGATGTGTAAAGGGAACACCTACACCTGGCTGTCATTGGGGGCAGCCTCTGACAAACATAAGCCCTCTGGAGGCAGCAGTACTGGAAGGAGTAAGTTAGCAGAAGCAGGGCCAGAGAGGAGTGGAAGGAAAGATACTGAACTTCTCCTTACCACAGCCTAACTTCTCTGATGTTTAAACTTAAACAGGGGAACTTTAGGTTAGATATAAAGAAGAAGTTCTTCACAGTGAGGGTGGTGAGGCACTGGAATAGGTTGCCCAAGGAAGTTGTGAATGCTCCAACCCTGGAGGTGTTCAAGGCCAGATTGGACAGAGCCTTGGGCAACATAGTTTAGTGTGTGGTGTCCCTGCTCATGGCAGGGGGGGTGGAACTAGATGATCTTAAGGTCCTTTCCAACCCAAACCATTCTATGATTCTATGTGGAGCATGCCTTTAAGACATATTTCATTTTGAGATATTTATAAACCTCCTGAAAGACATTTTGAGGGAGGGTGCCTGGTATTGTTTCTTCTTATTCTTCTCCTCTTAAAACCAGGCTTAATGCCCAAAGTGTCCTTACTTGAGTGTGAGCAGCTGCACTTTAGAGCGAGAAATCAAGAGAAAGCAAGCTTGAGATATCTGAGGGCAGTATGGATTAGAACTGCACAATGAGAAGAGTCATTACTTTCTATTGCAAGAAGCTGTGTATATATAACATCCTGTTAGGCAAAACAGGAGGGAAGAAGTGACCTTTAAGGAGAGCTAGCTAACATTTAAACAAGAATAAGTACTCATATTGGTTCTTACTCTCAGCTTAATTACTTGACACACATTAAAAGTTGATATCACTCCATCTGTGTGAGCAAAGACTTGGCTTTTCACTGCAAACTTTTCTTTTGTCCACCTTCATGTGAAAAGTGAAGTCATTTCTCTCTTAAGAATGAGAAGTCTCTCATTTAAGAAATCAGCCTGTGCAGGTCACCAGTGACAGTAAACATTTATGAAAGCCCCAGCACACTTGGCTGTCCTAAGGACTAATGAGAAAATAAACTCGAGTCCTGCATGAAACGTGCTGGTGTCATGGTTTAAGCACTGCACCAGCTACTAAGGAGGAAAATGACTGCTACAGCAGAGCCCAGGACAGCTGGGCAACAGGAAATCATGACAGGATTCACTGACATGAGTCAGCAATGACACTAAGAAGAATGAAGTATATCCCTCAAGTGACTTGATCAACTATGGGGACAAAGATGGCATGAAACTACCTGTGTATCCATGAGGAATTTTAGATCTTGAGCAGACTGTAATGCTTCTATCTGCCGACTGTTCTCTCTCCCTGCAACATACCTGCACAGTGCAAGAATTCTTGACTGACAAGATCTAGATAGCAAAAGTAAAACAATTATAATGTTTTGGGTGATGACAACTTTCCCACAAAGGAAAAACAAACGTATCTTAACTGTCAGCAAAGTTTTGTTTTTCCAGAAAAATACTACTTTAGTCACAAAGAAAAGTCATAAAGGAAAATCCAGTGGATGATAAGAAGCCCTGAAATGGAAGCTAGCATTCCAAAGCAGTTTTGATTACATTAACAACTTATATTCCTCTGATCAAGTAATGCCTGGGAGCTCCCAGGACTTTGTAGATTTGACAAAGTTTCAATACCTTCATTGTCCCAGAGCATTTTTAAGCTGTGGGAGTCCTGACATCGAAGTCAGAATCAAGAAAGCCCCAAAGCTGTGGCTCAAACCAGGCCTCTTAGCCTACCTGCTGCACAGTTCAGAAATCCTGGGGTGCCCAGAGCTCTTGAGTGGCCTTTCTCAAAGAGAACTGATACTGGGAGCAGCTTCTTGCCTTACATACTGGCATCTGGCTTCTCAAGCTGACAAATACCATCAGACAATTTCAGATTTGCTGGTGTTTCCCAAAAGGAAAAGTTTTGAAACATAAATTTCTGAAAAGTAATCGTTTGGACTGACTCAGAGAACAAAAAAACAACCACAAATAAAACCAACCCACCCTAGTTCTGAAATGTCAAAATTCCATTTCTTTAACATCACAGAGTAGCCTTGAAACTTGGCAGAAACAGGCTGGTTCATCAGGTCTCTACTTGATGCTTCTAAAAAGAAACAAAAGATTTACTGAGAAGGGTGTTTCTCTTGATTTCATGGCTGATCTCTCATTTTTGGGCACTTGTATCTGCATATAAGTTGGTGACCATGTTCTTTGTGCACTGTCAAGGCAAGTTATCTACATTGCACATAACTTTCATCTTTCGATGATGTAATCTCTAGGGGGAAAAAAAAATCATTCTTTATTTCATTTTTTCACTGGCAGGTCCCATTAGGACATTCCCTATAATCAGATTAAATTCCCCTTCCCGAGGAGGTACAGTGAAAAGGCAAAATGATTGACACAAAAGGCTACTCCAGAAAACCTCGGAGGATGTCAGGCATGCACCAAAAGCACAGTGAATGCCTAAAAGTAATGATATTCTCAGTCTTGTATGATCATATAGAGCTGATAAAGACAATCCTGGGAGTGTCTTAAAACAGGGAGATTGTATAATGGACTTTAATTGAATTTAATGTTAAAAGAATTTTATGTACCAGGGAAAACTCATCCTAGAGAGCTTTATAGAACTAAATTTTCAAGAAATCACCTGTACATGCAAAATTCTGAATTTTCAGGCAGGAACAACAGGATTTAGATCCACAAGCAAAGGTTTGTGCAAGCAACCCATAAAACTTGATTCTATTGCTTGTGCCACCACAAGCAGGTGCACAGGATAAGGATTTGCTGCAAAATATGCAGGAAAGGGTTGTCTTACCCTGCACATGTACTCCACACAAGGATCTGTTTTAGGGTATGCACTAGCTTTGCTTCTGCAAACACTGGGAGAAGTAAAGCATTTAAATGTCTTATTCAGTGATGCAATATTGTTCTCTGGCTCCCTCTTGATTTTTGGCTTTGACATTTCCTGGCTCACATTTAACATGTCCACAACTAATCAAAAGTTCATTAAAACATCAAGGAGACAGATATAGTCAGAAATTTCAAGGGAGCATGCTTTTGTCCATGAGTTATTTTAAATCTGCTCATCATTAAGAAGTAAGCACAAGGCTGCCACAATGAAGCCATCTCTCCTAACATAGAATGATTATCTATTATATTTGGAAACAACTCAGTAACACTGCAAAGACGACCCACGGGGATTTGGGCTGAAGCATGACCTAGTGCTTTTTAATTGCTGAGGCAACAAAGGCTAAATGGCTTTGCATTCCTACAAGGTAAAAACAGTGTAGTGAGCCAGACACAGAAGGAGAAGAGAAAATAAAACCAGAGTATAACTACAGAGAAATTAGAAAATCACAACTATTTTTTGCTACCAGAAAGTTGAGAAAACAAAACATATTAAAGAAAATAAATACTGTATTTTGCAATAAGAATCAGAAGTTAAAGAAGTTTAAGAAATAAGCTAGAACAGCAGAAAAGAGGACTGTCATAAATCATTATTTCATATTCCTATAAAATTCCAAAGCCTAAGTTTTCAAAAGTGGGTATCAATCTGAGCAGTATTCAAAGTAGGGTCTGTGACTCCAGACTCACAAATTCCCAGTCCTGAATACCTGTGTGCATAAAATTCTAAGCACAAATGGTATGTGGGCGTGCACACACATGTTCACATACACAAAGGATTATTTTTGTACCTACTTTTAGGTTAGGGTCATCTGTAGACATGGGCAGAGTAAGTAGTTTTCAAGAACAGATGTCTGCTGGAGGTGACAAGAGGAAGAGCAGCAAAGTAGGTCAGACTGCTAATCGTTAGTTTTGGAAAGCTGAATACAGCCAGTGCTACCAACAAGGATACATCTAGTAGAATTTTCTTTAAATCAAGTACTATATAAAAATAATAAATTAAAAATATTGACTAGACAGTCCACTGCTAAGTCTTAGGCCTATACCAATTTGCCTGAATTCCCTTAATGAGAAACCTGCTTCCTTACTCTTTTATTCCTCCAGAATTAGCTATTAATGAGATCAGAGTCCCTTACAATCAGAAAACTTGTCAAATAAAAAGATATTGCCTGGTGATACATGTGATCACATCCCTATTATGAAATATCACTTCAGAGGTAATTGGACTCAGTATAAGCTCAGCATGGCTCCTGAGGGTAACAACTTCCATGTCTCTTTGGTGAAAAGACATCCAAGATCCACATGACTGACGGCTCTTTGGTCCCTCATTTCAAAGAAGGGTAATGCTGAGGTCTGAAGCTGGCTACCACTCTACTCTGCAGCACTGACAATAAACTAAGGCTGAGAAGGCAAGTTCCATCACTTGTGTGCTACAGAAACAGCCTCCTGTGAAACAAGGAACTTGGAAAGAAAACATGAGGACTGAAGCTGATTTATGCTCACAGTTTATTTTCAATAGAATAAAAATGAGCTGGCAGACTCGGAGATGCTAAGTTCCCCTACTTGCTTTTTTCCCCTCAAAATTTTAAATTTTATTCTCTTTCTAACTGCTACAGCTTCTTTACTCAACAAAGTGGACACAGTGTATCCCAGCAAGTTCTAGACTTCTTAACAGACAGTATAACTAGTAACAAAATAAGGAAGGAAGAAGACATCTTTACCTATTTTGCTGTTATGGGCAAAGGGCTCCCCTACACTGATCAAGCCACTAGAGTAGTGCCAGTTCCTTTCTGATAAGGAATTAAGAAGGCATGGAGCAAAACACAAATAAATGAGTGTGAAAGAGTCCAAGCCTAACCAGTGTCAGAGTCCTGGAGCTGGACTGAATTTGAATTGGGCAGGGAACTCGTACTTAGAGGCAGCCAGCCCTGGTGCCCAGGTGGCCTCAGGGAGCCACTAAAGCTCCCAGACTTTGCTAGTCATGCCTATTTACAGAGATACCATTCCAGTTATCTCTGCCTGCCCTCTAAAAATAGTACAGAAATGGACATGATACATACTGTGAAGTCCTCTCAAAGAAAGAGCCAGCATTACCACTTCACTGAGACCTCTGTAAAGGTCTGCTTATTCGCCACCTTGCACTAATTCAAGCCTGCTACAAATACGCTGATGTCTGTGCAGGTACCTCTGATGAAACTGCAAGAAAGTGTTCAGAATCAGACCAAAATTTTTTGTCATAACCTGCAAGGAGCCTGTAACATGCTCTTAAAACCCCCCCAAAACACATTTCTTAATCATGATGGGACATGATGAATGAGGTACACAGTAGTAAGTCACATCTGTTTATGTGTAACTTTCAAGACAACACAAAGCAACAGTAAACCTGTTCAGAAGCATGACTCAAACACAAGCTAGGAGCTTTTTCTCATTGTTTATTTTAAAGCACACAAAAAAATGCTGAAAAAATAATCTTCCCCATCCACAAGGTGTAAACCTGTAGCTGCAGATACCAAAATGTCTAGGAATTTACTTCTTCACTATGTCCCCACAGTTAACAACCCTTCAGAATTTAAACACTGCAGTGAGTATGTATATATACACACACATATAAAATACATATTATATATGTATAATAACCTGCTATTAGCATTTTGCAGAGCTGTATTTAAAAAATCCTCATCCTTACTACCCTAGTGTTTTCCAAGTTCAAGGAGCCAGGAGTGCTACAGGGGACCTCAAGGCAGCACAGAGAGAAATGATCCCCATGGGTTCCCCCAGGGCAGCCATTCTAGGTAAGAGAAAGAAGGAAGGAGCACTTTGACAAAGCCAGGCTCCCCAGCTCCATAGACATGAGGGATCTGAAGAGCATGAAGGGTAAGTGTGGGGACACTGAGAAGAGGCAGAGAACCCAGCTGGAGAGGAGGAAGTGCAATGTTTGTATTCAGTGACTGACACAGGGAAGTGCACAGAGAGGGATGAGGACAATTTCCAAAGAGTCTCTTCTAATCTCCATAATATTCCCTAAAAATGGACCTCTCCCAGGTGATTCCAGCTTCAGACTTAGGCAGTAAACCTTTGATAATACAAAACACACAGAAGTTTTGTATTAGTATCAGAAACATACAATGGCAGTGTACTAATCCAGCAGTTCACCTTTAAAAGCAGTATTTCATGCAGAAAAACATTTTTCTGCTCCCCCCAAGGTTAATTTTTTTATTGCTCTTTAATACTCTGTGGCCATTTTTACCTACAAAGTCAATTTATTTGTCTGAAAAATTACAGATTCTAGAAAAACAGAAGGTACCTTTGATTCAATTTTCTCCCTCAGTTTCCCTCCACAGTCATGACTGTTCCTTGTATTACTGCCATCAGTTTTTGGTCTGAATCTAGCTCTAGCATGCAACCAGAGACAAGATTTCTACCACTTCTTTTATTTATCTAGCAGATCCCACTGCTATCAATGCCACATACTTTGTGACTGCAGTCCTGTGAATTGCACATAAATCTCACGTTAGTACCTGCATGTTTTGGAGAACTGCAAAATTAGGCTTTCCTGTTCTGCTCCATTCCTCATCCGACAAAATGAATACTCCCTTGCATGGAAAGATACCTGGCTCAGGGTATCAGTCTCCCTCTCAAATACATTTTGGGCGTAGTTGTAAAGCATTATGAACTAAACCTAAGCAGGCCTGGCAGGGCACGTATCCTCAAACAGCTGCCCTTTCTGATCTGCAGAACCTCACCAGAGCAGGTACAGGAATCTCACCCAGAGCAGGTACTCCTTATTCTATCAGTAGTTTAACTTCTGCTAATAGCACAGACCTATTTGCATACCACCTCTGTCATATCCGGAAGATTTGTCTAGGCTATCTCAGAACCTTGAGCTTTTGAAACCACTTCTTACCAATAAATCTTCATAGTCAATGTTATTAATTACTCTTCGCATTGTTCTGATTTGTTGTGCCTAATTCTTTCTTTTGCAACTTCCACTTGAATTACAATTGATCATAACTATAATTTGTTTTCATTGTTTTAGCATGCTTGTGTTTCTTCCTCTTCTAATTTTGGTTGTTATATTTGTGTAACATTTCAAATTATAAATCAGCTCTCCTGGGTTTTATTTCTGTAAGATTTGGTCTTGAGCTATAAGACATAATAAGCATTAAGGATTTTATTTTTTTTCTAACTATTGGTAATAAAGCTTTTTTTTCCCCCTAGACGTAATTGTATAGCTCTAGAGAATAGCATAGGGTAACAATGACATAAAATTATTAAAAGTATCCTTTTAAATCTGTCTTAAGATCAGTAAATTATAAGTGATTTCATTTTTCTCAGACTATTAACTTTATCAGAATAGTAATACCTGCAAATATAACCAACTTTAATTAATAGCTTATTATGATGGCAACTTGTAACTTATGGAGACACACTGTATGTATAAACATGTCCATTTTTCCTCCCCACAGTTAATGTGTGTGAGAGACAGTTTGGGGAATATACCTATGTACGGTTCATGAATTTTAATGTGATTTTATGAATTATCTCTATTTTTAAACCTTTTACTGTGTTCTGTCTGCTGCTCCACGTGCTTTGGAGAAGGGGGAGGAGTGTTGGAAGATCTGTCTCAGAAACAGCTGATTATTAAAGACTATCAGTATCTGAACCAATCCTACCTGGGGAAAACAAACAAGTAGTAATGTCCTTGAAAAAGGTGTTTTCCCCTAACTTCTCTGGAGGGAGATGAAATAATCAAATTGCCTCAGAAGCAGAACAAAGTCTCAGGTGTCAGGCTTGGAGACCACAGAGCTTAAAAGAGGTGGAGGGAGGCAAGAGAGGCAGGAAGGAGGCCAATACTCAAACAAACAAGGGGAAGCTGATCAACAAGGGCGGAAATGGAAAGGTGACTTTGCCAATAACAGCAGGAGAGGAAGAAAGAAGCTATCGGTAAACACTCAAATGTGCAGTACTCAAACAAACAAGGGGAAGCTGATCAACAGGGGCGGAAATGGAAAGGTGACTTTGCCTATAACAGCAGGAGAGGAAGAAAGAAGCTATCAGTAAACACTCAAATGTGCAATTCAGACAAGAAGCTACACAAAAGAGAATCTGAATTCTGTAAAACTTGTGCCTAATTTCAGTTACTATTCCCCAGTGAAAGGGAAGCTGAGGCAGGATTTTTTGTTGCTTTGTGCACAACTGCACAGTTCTTGCAGTAGCTCAATAAAACCTGCATAGTTTGGAAACCTTCACAGACCCTCTTTTTGTCTCTTCTTCCACACAGTACTGAACTCAGGAGCTGGCATATTCACCAAAGGAGCTGTGGGATACACTATCTGCACTGGGCTGGGGAGATAGCAAGGCAGTTGTATCATGGATCTATTTGCATGTATAGACAGCAGACAGGGAGCACTCTGCCTGAGAAGTATGCCAGGAAGCCTGGGGAAAGAGAATGGTACGGTTTGTGCAGGCTAGGAGCAGTGAACACTCATCTGGTGTGCTGAGACCCACCAGGACTTGCCCAGCCCCTGCACCACTGTGAAAGTTCTGCTGGAATCTTCCCCTCTGGGAAATGACTGCACAGCAAAACTCTTCAGCAGAGCCTGGGATATAGCACTGGGAAATCTATTTAATAGTAAAGCCCCAAACAGATCACTTCTAGCAGTTCAATTTCTGAACTTGTAATTGCCTCGAAATGCCACTGAACTACTCTGTTATAAAAGGCAGTATTTTAAGAGGCAAAAGCAAAAGAGTAGAAAGCAGTTTGAAGATTTCATTCTTTTAAAGATGTATATCAAATAATTACCAGTGAGATCCAGGCACTTAAACCCAGGTACGAACCTCAGGAAACAATGATGACACTCACTTCAACTTCAGCCCTGTAGCTGCGGCAGGACTTGGTCAGGACTATACCTCTAGGACTCATACTGAACCTTCAGCACTGAAATACAAGGAATGTCAAAGTGATGCATCCCTATGCTCAGTCTACAAACCCTATGACTGTTGGCAGCTGTGGGACAAAGAACCTTAGTTTAGGATTTCACACTTTCAGTGCTGCCAGGCAGTAGAAGCACTTAATTCCATTGCTTTTCCAACAAGCATCTAGGCAGCATGCAGCACAGATTTCAACTCATGCTGGGAAGCAGTAAATGTTTCTTGATGCCACATACACAGGCATCTGAAACACACGCAGGCAACCCATAACCTGAAACACACAGCGTAGTGCAGTAACCAGGCAAGCATAGTAACAAGGATCAAGCCAATTTGTCTCCTCATTCCCAATAAGCAGATCCTTCAAATAACCAGACAAGGTGCCTAGAGCTTTGGTCCCAAAGGTCCCCAAATGGATACTTCAATTAGCTCTGCCTATCTCTTCATATTCCCAAAACAGGATAACCTATATCTTGCTGCTGCTTCTTATGCAGCTTCTAGGAGACTGGGAGGTAGGGGTGGTGTGTGTGCATAAGAGGACATGACAACATGACACAAACGGCACAACCCTAAAATTCCCTAAACTGGACAAGCCCCAGGTGGAACACATCCACATAGGTACTGTCCCACCTACACCTGCTTACAGCTCCTGGACCAGCTCATTCAGGTCAACCTGCACAATGCTCCACAGCACAGGAATGTCCACAGTGTTCCCACCATATAAACAACAAAAAAAACCACAAACCCAAAAGTTACCTACTTCTTTAATACTGCACCAAAACTTAAAATCCTCCAAACCTACAGGACAGTGCATTTAAGTAATGTGTTTCAAAGAAAATTAGTCAGAGTTAATGCCCAGTCAAGACACATAATTCATGGGGAGATATAATCTATACCTACCTGCAGTCTCAGCAAAGACCACCACCATCAGTCACAGGATACAAATTACAACCAGAAGACTCTTTTATTGTTAGCTCAAGTTTTTCCCAGAAAATTATAGCATCACCCAAATAGTTCTGGTGCCATTCACAGCACAAAGGCCTGGACCAAACACAGTGGAATAGCTTTTGATGCAAACAAGAGGCCACTTTCATCTTTGTCCCCAAAGAGTGTTTTTATATCAAGAGAGACAATTTATTGAAGAGACCTTAATCCACTCCTATAATGGGGCGTGAGTGAAGCAAGCTGGGCTGAAGAAAACATAATGTAGCCCTTCCAGGACATGATGAGTTGATAAGGGTTTTCACAAGAATAGGAGAATGAAAAGCTAGAAAAAGGAACACTTATTAACTTGGCATTTTATTTCACTGAACTACTATAGCCCTTCCACATAAATATCTGTCTTACAAATGTAATTCTCAACAAAATAGCCTTCTAAGTGCTTGCCTTTGAGTTTATTGCTGTGGGGCACTGAAGGAGGAAGGAAGTGTGTGGAGGAGAGATTCATATTGGAAAAATTCTCTGAAGTGATTCAGTAACCGCGGATCTTTTGGTACAACGCTTCAGAGCCTCCTGTGACTTGGCTGTGTGTCAGGGTTTATTAAATCTGGGTACCACGTTAGAATATACACTTGTCTCAGCTTTTCATAACATGTTCATCTGCACCATAACTAGCATACAACTAGAGGCCATTGGTTTAAGTGTTAGCTGTTATTTGAAGATCCCAGGTTGCAATCCAGCAAGAGAAATGTTTGACACAAAATGCCAATCTCTCTCCAGCCTGCTCTTCTCTCCATCTGCCAGTATTCTCACAGGATGCCCATTCTCAGGCTGTAACAACAAATTAGCCAAGGAACAAAAGGCCTTCAGGAATTTATAAAAATAAGTTCCTGAAAATAAACCCAAAAAACCTTATTCTCCAGCCTTGCCTCTTGATAGGAGTCCTTATACTCACTGCTTTACCCTTCTGTGAACTTACATCAGGTTTTGGATTTTAAGTTAAGAATTGCCAGTGGAGGCACAGCCCTGGGATACATACAGCCAGCTGGCTTGGCTATGTAAGGGCAGCAGGGATCATTCTGCAGCCATTAAAAAAGCATTGTCAGAGAGAGCAGTGTCTTAAATGGCACCTGTTTGCACTCTATGTGCCACAGAACAATACATGCGAAAGACGACAAATACTCTGTGCAGTTTGGGTTGTCTCCAAAGATTTTACTACAACATTTGTCAGGGAAACACTATTTAGCGCTGGTTGAATGTTGCACTGCAACAGAAAAATCCCGTCAGTAGGAACTGTTCGGAAACAAGATCAGTGCCACCAGCAGACAGGCAGCACTGCAGAAAAACACACCAACTCTGCTTTAAGCACTGCTTTAAAACAGGATGGGCAGCAAAACTGAGCTACTGAAGCCAGTGAACTGTGTCATTGAAATGATGAGCGAGGCAACAGGAACCCCTTTGTATCTAACAAAATAGAAATGTACTTCTCTACATGGGATCACTGTGCTCTCCTCTCCTGGTCCCCTACAGCATTTATTCAGGCACAGCAGAGCCACAGGGGATGGAACAGGCCAATGTCTCTCTCTTCCCTTAAGAGGAGTAGGGTTAAATAATTTCTCTCACTGCTAACATGTTTTGTTGAAGACAATTTATTCCCCCTCCCTCTCTTGGTTTCTTTAAATGACATTTCTCCTTTCCTAACTTTTCCTCTAAGTTTTAAGAAAGCATGCCCTGGAGAAGCAGACAGGAGAGCAGCTGCTATCGAGGTTCAGTAGGGTATCTACCATATAATTTTACCATGCAGAAACACATCTGGGGATCTAATTTAAAAAAGAATGTTCTAAAAGAAAAAGCTAGTTGGGATCTACCTGATTCTCAGTACTGTGAGACACTGACTTTTTAAAATACTAATTGCCAAACTTCTTGAACTGAACTTGTTAAGAATAAAAAAATCCAACCAACCAACAAAAACCCCAACTGTCAACAAAGTGCTGCCAGCAGCAGTTTTTTAAGCAGTTCAGATATCTGACAGTTCCTCTTATGATTTGTGAGGTCATGGTTTGAGTCTCAATCAGACATCTAGAGAAACTTAACTGCTACTGTCATGAAGAGTCTTTACTAACAACAGTCCCTCAAATTCCAAGGGAAGAAAGCAAAAAATGCTTTTTTGTTGGAGCAGAAAGAAGCTGAGTGGGAAACAAAATAAACTTGGGAAAGCCAATGTGCAATAAATTCATATGATCTTCTAGGCACTCCCATCCCCAGGATCTCTTGGTAATGTGTCTAACTTCAGCCTTTCTCTCACAGCTGTGAGCGGCTTTTGAACCAACATTTCAGTACAGCCATATCCCTCATTCTCTGCTGTCACAGTTGGAGTTTGTTGCTTAGGTTCAGCTCTTGGTGCTAAGAGATGAATGGCTCTGAAGGCACTGCTTAAGGTTATCTCAGCTGCAGTGCTCATGCTTTTACTCGCTGATAAGTAAAAAAAAAGGAGGCCATCACTGGAGGTCACCTCTTGATTCAATCACTGCCTTCCAGAGCTTCAACACAAGCAATCTATTTCCTGCCAACTCCCTCAAAAGCACAGAGGCTCAGTGCTGAATCTGCAAGGAGGAAACAACAGGTGTATGAAAACACTTAAACAGTTCTAACAGTGATGCAGGCTCAAAGCAAAGAAAAAAGCAAGAGATGCTATTTTGTTTTCTTGACTTAACTTGCTTTACCATGGAAATAAGGCTGATCAAATCTTTGTTTCTGTGTATTTCTTCTTCCAAGGTTTTTTTTTTTTTGCCTCTTTCCTTGCTCGTGTCTACCCCCAGTAACTTTAGAACCTAAAAGTGTAATTTCAGCACAGTTGAGGTCTCCGAGGTTCCTACAGACTTCATTAAAAAAGTCACCTGAGGAGAGCAGAAATTTCCTACTATGAAAGGAAACACCACAATGTAAACTTGTACTGTTTAAGTGACCAGAAGATCCACAGAGGAAGAAGCTCTTATCCATGGTGACTAAAGCTTATGGTCACATATCAGGAAACTTAAGAGAAAAAAAAACCTCTTGGTTTTGGTGTTACAGGCATATTTTATTCTGCTTTTCAATGGCTTACTCTGAGCATACACAGGATAGCACTACTTCCTCAACAAGGAGGAATACATACCCACAGCCTTGATAGTTTACCTGTATCAGAACCAAGTCTGACATATGAATGTATGCAAGGAAGAGAAATTGCATAGGTGCCAGAAAGCATTACCTTCCCTCCATCTCCTTTGTTTCACGGACTACAAAGCTGCCCCGGGTCCTTCCCCCTCCCTGCTCTCCAAAGAATACAAGCAACAAGCTCCCTGCTGTTGAGCTTCAGACCACAAACCACATTCTGGAGCAAAATACAGGAAGAAAATAAATAACTTGAGATTCCTTTTAATTAGCTACTTCACTGAAAAAATGAGGCACAAATGCACCAAAACAGAAAGGAATGTGCCAGCTTGAGAAGTACAAATAGCTACAGAGGAGTTCATGCTAAGGGGAGAGCCAGACACAGACAGGGAAACTTAGATCAGTTAAGAAAATGTCAGTGACCAATATTCATAAATGATAATGATGCGACTGATCTCCAGAGTCCTCCACTGGCCTAGTGAGCCATAATGGAAGACTCATCCCCTGATCCTGCATAGGATAGAGATGCCACACAGAGACAGAATTAGTCACAGTGAGAACATGGATGTTGACAGTGCTGGTCATGAATTTTAAGAGCCTGTGGACAGGCATCTCAGCAGAATAAGAGAAGATAACCCATTAAAAAGAAATATAACTCCTTCAGGGTGACAGGTTAGCACAGGATTTCTATTTTGGGCCCCATAGTCAGCTATGCAATATATTATGATTAACACCTAAGTTGTAACAGTGTTTTGGGTGAGGGAGCATGGTTTGGCTAAACCTCAGAAAAGTGACATTGTGAGATGCAGCGCTTAATGGGAGTCTGAATCAGGTCTATGCTTCATCCAGGGCCTACAGCCATAAAACATGTCTAGCTGTTATGATTTGGGTTGGTTATCTTTTCTTTTTCCCCTGGAACAGAGCCCTTTGATATACTTCTGCAGCACACCATGAGCCAGAAGAGATACATCAGAATTTTTGCAGTAAAAGCTTACTAAAAACTTGCAAAAGAAAAGGGAAAAAAAAAAAAAAAAAAAAAAAGAAGACAGACAGGATTCTCAGACCCTGTTAAAATAAATAAATAAATAAAATCTCTTTCTCAATATTTGCCTTGGCAGTCTTACAGTGTAGCATGCCAGACCAGTACCTCCTAGTAATCTGTTAAAATATTTTTGTCTTATGATATTTTAAAGGCATTTTGGGGGTGTTGGGAAAGCTGAGGGAACCAAAAAGAAGAAAGGAACAGTCTCAGCACCAGCTTGAAGTGCCATGGTGCGGTGAGGAGGTCTGGGCTGGCACCAGACATCAACAGCCTGCCAGATCCCATGCATCCCAACAGCTAGACCGTTTCCAGCTACTTTAAATGGGACAAAGAGGAACTGTGTGGCCTGTTAGTGAGTGCTGAGGTGTTGTCTCCACTGTTTTTCTGTGCGTTCCACTGTGGTTTTCCACCCCACATCCTACTGCAATTTGCAATCCTTCCCAAAAAGCACCATAACTCAAACAATAAATCATTTTACAACCAGACATAACTCAGTCTGGGAAGGTCTGGGAAGGGTCACTACAAGCAGCAGTTTCCCCAAGCAAAAATGTTCAGCTGTGCTCATTGTAAAGCAAAAAGAAACCTTTCTGATCATCTGTGCCAGGACAGCACAGCCAGAATAGTAGAACTCAACTTCACACCCACAGAGCCTCCTTCAAAGCCTGACGCTGAAATCCTAGTGAGATGTGCCAATATCTATCTCCTCTCTCTCCTACACAAGAAAAGGGGGTCTCTTTGGCTGGCTGACAGTTGAAAAGATCCTGATGCTTACTTTCCAGCCGCTTGACAGATGTATGAGAGAGGCTGTCAACTCATTTCCCATAAAGAAATTAAAAATCTAGCATCTTTCAGCACACATGGAGCATGAACGACACACTGAACCCCTAAATCCTTTTAAAAAAACCTATGTACTAACTTCAGCTGTATGAACCTGCCAGATCTAGCCAAAATGGGGACTGCCCAGGTATTTTCTATGAAGTCAAATGAATGAATTTATTCTATTTAGTGCAATATCTCATCATGATTATTTCATTGCATCAGTCCATTACATTTTGTGCCTCTGCATTTTGGACTTACAGAAAGTAACTATCACTGCATCTCAACCATATTAATACTACACAGAAGTGAGGACACTTCACTTGATTAAAAAAACAGCCTTTTAAGCTGTTCCACAAGGGAAAAGAATACATTTGTACTACTCTTGGTCAAAGCAGAAGCTCACTATTTGATTGCAACTTGTGTGATAGCAATCTGCTAACATTTGTATAAAGGTCCTTGAGGAATCAGAGAAAAAACAGCACAAAGAAAAGAGCAACATAATGCAAACTTCAAGACATCTGGTGAATACCCAAGTAGCAGAAGTGAAAATGATTAATGGTATAGTATCAGCACAACAGCACAGCCGAAGTAGAATAGCTGGGATTTAGAAAGCAGGGCCATTAACACACAAGGTGAAATGACCATGCAAACACTGGTTGCTGAAAGACAAGGTAGCAGGAAACAAAACAAAATTACTGTTGCCTGTAACACCTGGTACTAAAAAGCCAGGGCAGTGAGCCAACATGTAGATGAGAGAGCAGACCATGGTAATTATTCCTCCCCTCTCATGAAAATGCAGCAGGGTTAATTTTGTTCTGGAATAAAAACTATATGCTATTGAAGGAGCATTACAGGATCAGCTCAATATCAAACCTAACATTTTTTCCTAAGCACTTGGCAATAGAAAAAAAAAAAAGATCTCATGGCATTTTGCTAATCATTGAGTGGGGTTTTTGTTCTCAAATGGGCACTAAAAAAAAGGAACAAATATTATAAGTATAACCTTGCTAAAAAAGAAAAGCTTTTGTTCCTTTTAAAAATTCTAAAATCTAGATGAAAGACCATGAACTCAGACAAATTCTGAACTTGGGCGCATACACCGAACAAAATTCAGATCCAGAATACAAGATGCGAGTGCTGCCTCGGTTGTGTCATTTCATGTTCCTCTAAAAAGCACACCTCATGAGTTTCCCATGAGGTGAGTTCAAACAGCCAGAGGCAACAAAATCTAATACGCTTAAATAATTCAAGAGCATCCTTCTAGCTCTCATTTAGAAGAAAACCTTCAAGATGCAAAACAAGCAGAACTGATGTAGCTACACTGTATTATGCTGGCAGCCAGACTCAACATGACTCACAATAGACTTCTTTTTGGTGGTGGAGATACCTAATGAAGATTTAGACAAACAAAGGAAATGGGACTTCATGTCAGTGCAGAGAGTGGAAAAGCTGCCCTTTTACACATTAGTTTTACATATCTTTCAGCACAATTCTCCATGAAATGTTTTATCTGATGGTGCCAATCGATTTTGGGACACTGCTGAACTCCTCTTGGATATTACAAATACCATGGTCACTGCACCTAAAAAGTAAGTTTCCTACAGAATATATACACACTCTTGAAGAGGTGACACCTAAACCTTAACACAAAGGGACTTACATTATTTAAAATTGCACCTTCCTTGTTACAGATGTACGTACAGCAATCTACCATACAGTCTGTTTTCAACAACCTGTTCTCTCTTTTGCCATTTTCTATGCTGCATTAAAAGAAAAAACACTAGATAATAAAGATGTTTTTAAAATGTAGATTATTGGTCATCACCAGCAATAGTTTTGTAACTGTCACAGTGATTTTGATACCTCAAAAGCTTTTAAAACACTTTTGTAATAAAGACTTTATGGAAAGAGTTGCTTTTAAAGTGAAACCCAATAGCTTATCTTTTTCATTTCTTATAAATCTGTTTTGGCCACACTGCTCAGCAGGCCTCTCTGCCACTGCAGGCAGTGCAGTGCACAGCAGCACTCCTGCTCAGTGACTGGAACAGCTATGATTACATTGCCTGCTTTTATGCTGCCCTGCAAGCTCGTTAGATCCCTTAACGGTGAAGGACTTCTCTCCTGATGACCCCTTCTTCCCTGACCTTCATTCAGCCATGTACTTGTACTCCACGATCATGATTGACAAGATCTGCCACCAAAAGAAAGGGTCTTTGAAGTTTTTGCTGAGACTGTACCCTCACTGTGGGTATTTGCTGTTTATGTTTCTGCCCCACGCTATTCAAAATAATTTTCCCTCTATTGCATGTTCATTTAATGTGAATTCATAGGAACAAAGTGAGGTTATAATCATAAGTTCCTCATACACTTTTACCTGAAAAAAAATCACCACTGAATAATTAGACAGGCCCCTGAGCAATCTGATTAAGTTGAAAATGTCCCTGCTCACTGCATGGGGGTTAAACTAGATGATCTTTGGAGGTCCCTTCCAAACCTAACCATTCTATGATTCTCTTTCTGTACTAGATCTATTTTATCCATAAAGTATGCAAAAAACATATATTGAACCTTCAAAGCAAATGTTATCTAGGTTCAGACATTCTTGGCTTTTACCCACAAAATGAAGAACTCAAAAAAAAAAAAAATCTTCTCTTTTGCAGCTGCTCATGATTCAGATCCTGAGTTTTCTCAGACTCAGAACATACAACAGAGGGAAGCTAAAAAGCAAGGTTCAGAGCTGTCAGTATGGTAAGCATCGTATTCCATGTAGTCCAAATGCTAAGTACCCATCTCAAACTTTGTTTCTCACAAAGCCTGATAATTAGTGCCATTTTTAGCCTGGGGTAAGGATCTGACAACACATCCCTTTTCCACACAAGAGGGTGGTCTGTTTCTGAACAGGTAAGAGCTAGTGGGAACTGGGAGGCAGCTGAGATACCAAGTGCCTTGTTGCGTGAGAGCTGGCAGGCAGAGCCCTCTGACTGACGGCACAAGGCTCTCCACCCTGACATTCAGCAGTCCTCCCTCAGTGTTCTCAGAGCCTGCTGCAGGGGAAAGCTGCTAACGTAACCTCCAGTTCCCAGGTTTTCTGGCAACCACCTTATTGATCCAGTGACATCATTTAACACTAACACACTGAGTCTCCCACACGGGGAGCATATACACTAATTTCTGTTCTGTTTTTATAACCACTCAATCAGAAAAGTTCTTTCCTGTTTATATTTTATATGCTGTAATAGTAAACAGATGTTTCTTCGATACTGGCGGAGTTTCTTGCAGTCAGACTGTAAAGAGGTCACAGAATAGTGTGACTACCCTTTGTCAAGGGGGATGTTTTTCACTTGGGCCTAACTTAACCTTAATCCTACCTAAACCTTGTGTTGCTTCATAATTTTTATAGCTATTACTTATCTAGATTTGATATTTTGAGTCACAAAACTAGGATTATGGAGAAGTTAACAGTTGCTGACAGAAATTATATATCACTTCCTTGTTTGCTTATCTTTTAAAACACTGAGATTTGAAGGAGAATTTTTCAAAGGCACAAAGCACAGAGAAGGCTTTCCTGCACACAGAGAGATTTGAAAACTGCTGCTGCACCTTAAATTTAGCCTGTACCCTGACTCTTCCTGCTTTTGAATGGGCTTGGACATGCGATCAATGGTTTTGCTTTTAAAGATCTCTCCATTACTGATTTTGGAAATCACTTTCCTGGTAGCTAAGGAGAATAGTTCAGTGGTTAGTGCTTGCTTGTGAATCTAGAGAGCATGGGTCAGTGACTGCCTGCCTACTCCCTGACCTCCAGCCTGTTATTTGGGTCCTCCCTGTGAGGGTGGTATTTTTCAAACAGTGCTTCTAGGGGTGTGAGTTGCAAGGGAGGATTTCCAGTTACCTTAATGAACATGCAAGTGTGGTATAGTTATACTATCACTTATGGTTGTAGTACAGCTTATCTTGGTTCCTAAATTAAAAACAGCTTCAAATCCATTGACATAAAACTGTTTTAACACAGTATTCACCGAAGAAATCTGTTAGACATGAGTCCTTAGCCCCACTTTGCTTCAGTTTCCATATATAAAATAGTGCTTTCTGTCCCGTAACAAGACCCCCAATATTGCATTACAAAGCTTCTCACAACAGTCCTGGCTTCAGATATTGCCAGAATAATCCCTCCCCCTATCTACCCCTCATTGTTCACTCCCACAACTAAGTTAGTTACATTTGGATGACATTTCTGTGGTTCTGTCATGAACTGATCTGGCTTTAGAACCTCTGTACTTTTGAAAGACTGCTTTTAAGAGACCAGTTTCACAACACGGCCACACTCTAGCTGAAAGGACACTTTAAGACAGAAGAATAGGACTATCTGCCATGAGAGATAGCAACATTTAAGCCAGTATGCCACCCAAAATAACATATTTGTGGGACTACAACCCTAAGCACTCGATAAATGAGGCCCATACCAAGTAGCCTGTTGAAATACTACTTGTTTCATGCTGAGAAAATTGAACTGCCAAAACACAAGATTCAGCTGGACAGGGTGCTGCACCATCTTGTCTAGACTGTGCTCTTGCCAAGAAAGGTTGAACCAGCTGATCTTCGAGGAGGATCCCTTCCAACCTGGTATGCTATGTTTCTGTGAATGATTAGCTGGTTTTTTATATTTTTTTAATGAAACTAAGCATCGTGTTGAGATAGTGATTGATGTGGATCTTAACCAGGTAGTTCCCAAAAAACATTCTGGAATAACAGCTGAATTCCAAAGACCAGAACTGATATTCAGATGTTGCTAGCCCTTAGAGTTAAACCAGGCCAATCTCGACATGCTCATCATGAAGTGATGAACACTTAAACCTTCCATTGGTATTCACAGCACGTGCAAGTTTCTTCATTTCTATGAAAATTCCCCATGCAGGAAAGCATTTTGTTGCTTCCATTTTAACCATTCCACTCCCACCACCAAATTAAGCTGAGATTTAGACAAGTATTAACACTTAGTTGGGATGTTCTGCGTGAACCAATTTACCCACATACAGCCTTTTTCTTTTCTTTTTTTAATGGACAAAGGAATCTCTACATGAGGTGTAGGCATTGCTTGCTTTGAATATAGGAACATAATACCCTCATTCTCCACTTTGCACTACACCAGAGAACTATACAAAGAGAAACTGTTCTGGCACCTATTCCAGCTGTGCTCTTTCTGCAGTCCAAAACCTACAATGTGGTAACTCTCCCTCTGTCTCTGCCTCACTCCTACAGAAAGCTGAAAAACATTTACATTTTTCAATTCACAAGTCTGGCAAGATGAAAAGACATTTTGCAAGTTCTTGATAATTTTTCTCAGACACAATGCCATTTGCCAAGCACAAACAGAGCTTTTAGAGGAAAAACTCTTACTATTACACTTTGCCAAAAGAATAATTAAACTAAAATTTACATGCGAAACAGTTACAAAGCAGGACACCCATGCCAAAAGAAAGATAAAATGGGGAAAACAAAAATACCTTGATTCTCCTAGTGCTCTCACAGCTGCACCCAAGACTGTTCAACCAACACTGGGCTTCATTAACAGCATCAAATTACTGTAAAAATTAATTAAGGATGAAAACTGCTAGTGAATCCACCTGTGTGAATGTCTTAGATGAGAAGGCAAGCTGAAACTGCAATGCCTGCAAGAAGCATGCCTTCTGAGAACCACTGCTTGTGAGAATGGAAAAGAAAAAAAACCCCGAAAGATTAGAAGTCATCACTTCAGACTAACACAAGATCACTTTAGTTATAAAGAACCATTCATCTTATGAACAGGACAGAGCACCGCTGTTTACACTACTTAAATCCTTTCACAAATAAGGACAGCATACTTCAAGGTATAATGCCTCAGGGAATAGTTGCCTTTTATACAAGATTTGAGGTGTGCTATCTACAGTCTTATGACATATCTGTGAAAAAAATGTTTCATATTTCCTCCTACATTATCCTCTTGCAGCTGTCTCTGCCCTAACTCTGCACCTCATTTTCAAGAAGGGGAAAATGGAAGCCCCA